>NC_074695.1:12304635-12482135 GCF_029448725.1 Salvelinus fontinalis
AACAGGCACCATGGCACCAACGAGGCTTTCCACCCCGACGAGGGCAAAGGTAAGGGCTCACCTCGCTTCCTCCGATATTCCGTGAGCGAGCCCCTAAAGCAGGTCAATCGGCTGTGCTGCCACGACTCCTTGAATGAGAAACATGGAGTGTTTTCCCGCGTGGCCCTCAACAGCGGTGGCAGGATGGGGGTGTCCTCCAATTGCATGATTTGTGTAATTAGCTCCAAGGAAAGCCCAGAGGAGAGGGAGTTCAAGGATGAGGAGAAATGGGGAGAGAGGACCAAGGCGTGGACAGAGAGGCCTGAGAGAGCCTTCCGCTGTCCCACTCTCTTCAGGCAGATTCAACCCGAGCCAAAGCCCAAACCGCAGGCCCTGGCTGCAGCCCAGCCTGATGAGTCCCTGGCCCAGTCCAAGCCCAGAGCTGAGGCCCTGCCCCTGTTCCAGCCCCAGGCATTCTTCCGACCTATCCCTTTTCCCAGGTCCCGGGCCAGAGCCCATCAAACTCTGGACACCTGTCCCACTGAGGCTCACCCTGACCCCACTGAGGCTCACCCTGACCCCGCCGAGAGGAACGCCTGCTCTTGCATCATGCCCCACCGGCACTTCCCCTCCCCTCCTACCTCCCCGCTTGCGACGCTCACCCCCGACTGCCGGAGCAGCGCCCCGCTGCCCAACTACGGCAGTGCTTGCGACCCGGCCCCTGGCACTACCGTCAGCCCCTCTGACTGTGACAGCGTGTCGCTCAGTGACAGTTGCAGCAGCTGTGAGAGCCTGGGGAGCCTCGAGCTGGCCCCTATGCTGCCTCCGCGAGGGGTTCTTGACAGCGGCAGGCTCGCCATGGACACCCTGCAGTGTGAGATGAACCTCCTCTTTGCTCAGAAGATGGACGAGCTGCGCAGTAAATCCCCCATGTTCTTTGCCGGTAAGGTGGAGCTGCTATTGCAGTGCCCACAGTAGTACCCATAGAGGTGCTTTAGAAGCACCCACAGCAGTCCCTTACAGCTGCCATAGTGAGCCCATTGTGCAGTGCTGATCTCCTAGTTGTAAGCCATGTGCTGTGAGCAGTACCCCCGGAGAACCCACCCTTCAGAGAGCTGATGTCTTTGGGTTTATAATGTAGTCTAGAACCCAGGTCCCCTCACTAATCAAAATCACCCTTTTGTCTAGACCTCCGGTTCTTCCACTAATCAAGTTACCTTAAGGGTTCTAGACCTCCGGTTCCCTCACCACTAGTGTAACCTTTTGTCTAGACCCATTCAGGGCATTACATCAAAGGAAATCACAAGTTGGATCATTTTGGGGGGTGAGGTTGTTTCTTCCTTTGGGACTTCCTATGGCGACGTTACAATGAAGGATGTTCACCATACATTTAGCACAATGTATTTATATTCTATTACTCGTCAGAGAATATTTCTCAACTATTCCCTTCAATATTTAAACTCAGCTTCAGCTGCTACCCTTTCACTTTTAACACAGAGAGGCTCTATTGTGTTACTGTCACTAATTAGTTTGTGGTAAGTTATACTGTCTTTTCACAGCACAGTATATTTCAGTGGACTATCTGTTGTAGACATGGTTTTTAAATAGTTTAGAAACGGGATATTGTGAAGTTGATCGTTTTGCCCTTATAATTGAGTAGTATTCTGATACTTTATACATTTTCTCAAATTACTTTACGCACTCTTGCCTCAGCGCTCTCCTCTGCACTGTTCTCTCTCCTTCATCCAGTTGTGCTAACCTCCTTTATTCTGTCCCTCTTGCACGCTCTCTCTGTTCCTAGTGCAGAATTGAGGGGATGACAAAAGCCAGGTAACGAGAACCCTTGAATGTCTGCACCCTCGCCCACTGTTTTCTGCTCATTCACTGTGCCTTGACCGTCTTCACAACCCTCCTTCACTCCCTTCACCCAGTCTCTGTGAGCACCGTGTACGCAGACTGGATCAGGGACTATGGTACCTGACCTTCTCTAATAATCAACACTTGTTTTTGATTTCCGTTGCAAAACGTGTTTGCTACGTTACGCACTAATTAATATGACCCAGGTAGTCAGAGTCACAGATGGGGTTTAACAACACACTTTGTCGTCAACACACTTTGCACTGTGTTAGGGCAAGCATGTCGAGGTTGAGCTAGGGACACAGATTTCACGAGAATGATTTGGGAGTATTTGACTGTGTTTTGGGGCACATGGAGTCTCACTTGTGTGAATCATCATTACACTCATAACTACACTGCTGGTAATTCCCATTCCATTGTTGCCATACTGTTCTGTATTCAGGTCAGAACCATCCTGATCATCAGTGTATGCACGCAATTCATCAGAATGAATATTGGTCATTTAGGCATCTATCCATCAAGGTCCCATTTTAGTGCTCTATTTAGTCTTTATAGTTTAAACGTTACAGATTCCCTGATTTTTAGAAATGTAAAGGTGATTTCAAATTGAGATGACATAAGCAGCGTTTTACCGTGAATGCTGATTGAACCCATAAGCATATGTTGAATTGCAGTTATGTTTAGTGTGAAACATCATATTTGTGTATATGCTGTATGCATCATTAGACCCACATAATGATACTATACGTACAGTATACTACTTGTAGTAACCATTTTGACTGTTGATAATGAATGTAGTCCTGTGCTTACAGATCTGGTGCTTCTCTTCTCCTCCTCCCCAGACCATTCCACAGTGCAGAGACCAGCTCCCCCTATTCGACTGCTCGCACCAATCGCTGATGATCTGGGGGACCGCCATCTCACTCACTCCTCTTCCACTCCAGCAGACCACTCATCCACACGTCACTCCCCACCTCCACCGGTCCCTATATCCACAGCAATCACCATCTTCACCTCATCCCCGGCTTCTAAGAGTGAGGCGGACAGTCCCGTCAACGGTAGGGGGGAGGAGGGTGCCATCAACGGTAGAGGGGACAACAAGAGACCACCTGCCCTTCACAGGACTACCTCGGCCCCTGTGACACATGACCCCAAAGACTTGAAACCCTCACAGTACAGCGGAGACCCCCGGGTTGATGTTGGCACCTCGTCACCCAGGGAGCACTCTCCAAGCCGAGAGGAAGCACCGTATACACAGTCAGGCCACACAAAGGACGATGCTGAGCTCAAGACTGAGCCAAGTGCGAAGTCCCCTGTTCCTCTCGCCGACCCCTCTGTAGACGCCAGCCCTCGGAAAGTCCAGGCCCTGAGAGCTCTGTTTGGCAGCAGCCCGTTGAACACACCTGTCAGAAGGACCAAAATCGAGGGCCACGTGCAGGCGGTGGCTGGGGGGCAGCAGCAGTCATCAGTAATGCCAGAGGTGTGCACCGACGCCACCCTGAACGACCGGCTGTGGAGCAAGCTGGAGCCCAAGTCATGCAGCCACAGAGACAGCGTGTCCTCATCCTCCAGCATATCGTCCAACGACACCGTCATTGACTTGTCCTTGCCCAATCTGGCCAGGAAGAGCCTCACCTGTCTGAGCAACAGAACCTCCCCGGGCGACATCTTCCCGGACCCACCCTCCTGGGTCAACCGGCCACGCTCTGCCATAGCCTCCTTGGAGACGCTGCAGGTCAGCAAGAGCAAGTCCAACCCCAACCTCCTGCCGGGCCACCTGGGGGAACCAGAAGACGAACTGCAGCCCAGTCCCCTCGGCGCCCCCAGGGAGCCTCCAGTGGACTCACCCAGCGGAATAATCCAGAGGAGGCACACCTGGAGCCGCCTCTACATGGAAGGGCTGAAGCATTCCTCCCCCCCAGCTAAGAGGCCCTCTGCTGCAGAAGCCCTTGCTGCTGCCGCAACCAGCCCCCTGGATACCGTGGCCTCTATGTCTAAGAGCCTGGGGGACTTGACCTCGGATGACATTGCCTGCAACTTTGACAGCAAGTACCGCAGCATCACCCGCAGCTTCATCATTAGGCCTTCCTGGAACGACCTGCGGCAGGGTTACCCTAACCATAATCCCCAGAGGCCCCGGCTGCCCAGCGACCTAACTGAGCAGCTGAGGAGGCTGACGGACGTGGAGCCCCTGACAGCTCGCGACTTTGCCCCCCAGGTGCGGCAGGGGCCCCTGGAGGAGCCTCAGGAGGAGCCCCCGCTACGGAGGACGTCGTCCCGAAGCCAGAGCAGGGTGCGCTACATCGCCAACAGGGCTAAGCAGGCCCAAGAGAGGCAGAGGCTGCAGGGTCTCAACCAGTCCCACCCTGCTACTGGCACTGCTAACGCTAGTATTAGCAGTGGCGGTAGCCCCATGGAGGAGCGGGGGAACCCGGAGGGGGCGTGCTGCGTAGCCCGGAGCCCCTGCGCTAGCCTGGACCTGCTGGGCCAGCTCAGCACCCCAGGGCCCCCCAACAGACAGTCCCAGACTTCCCTGAACTCTGACAACAACGAGGTCTTTTTCATGCTCAAGCTCTGAGAATCAGACTCCTTTTGGAACTGAGCGTGAGAGAGACACTGAAGCATAACTCATTTAAATTTCCATCCAGCTTTCTAGGAAGGTAAATTGTAATTTTTAAAAGAATGACATTCTGTATATCTTGATAGGATGTGTTTTTAAATGTATTTAATCAAGCAGAATAATGCTACTTCCAGACAGTCACAAGCACAGTTTTACTCTGGTCAATGTGTTCAGTAACTCACATCAACTATGAACACCTATACATAGCAAATGCCTAGCTGGTCACAAAGGATGGACTAGTCATTTTTTACCACAATGGTCACAACAAACACCAACTAATTGCTCAGAAATAATAGAAACAGCAATGAGTTGTCTAATGAAAGCATTCTTTACCAATGCACTCATTTGTTTGCACCAAATGAGGAACGGTGGAATGTGATTGGAAAAGCAATGCCTGCCTGACTGTCTAGGTTCACAGTGACTTCCATGTTTGTATATGCCTGACTGTCTAGGTAAACCGTGACATCCATGTTTGTATATGCCTGACTGTCTATGTTCACAGTGACTTCCAAGTTTTTATATGCCTGACTGTCTAGGTAAACAGTGACTTCCAAGTTTTTATATGCCTCACTGTCTAGGTTCAAAGACTTTTATGTTTTGAGTATTTATTGTGAGTTGACCTGATCCTGAAGTAGCAATAGACAACCATTAGTGGAGTTTTACTATTCTAAAACACTTTTTAAACTTCAAATTTTAACGATATGTATATACTGTACTTTTAAAATGTGTAGAGATGTTCTGTTTTTTTTTTGTAGATATTTATTGAGCCAGTAGTTCTGAAAGTAGCGCTCATGAGACAAAACTGGTCCTCTCAAACTGCGTACATCACATCTTAGCTCTCTCTTTTGCTCTGCTGTGTGTGTATCTTGCTAGCTGTCACTCAAACGGCGAAGGGCTGAAGCTCATTGGCTTGAACTTGAATTGCTCGGGGGCTGACCCATGTGGGGGAAAATGGCGCCGCACGCCTTCCAGCTTTCAAACTAGAGATTCCGTGGCTAATTTGAGGTTAGACAGTAATTATTCTCATAGATTCTGCATGTATGATTTACGTGTTGGCACTTTCAGCCCAAAGCAGGAGATTTATAAAATACTTACTAGTCGCCAAAGTTCTTGATCATGTCTTTTAAGATTGAATAATAAACTGTGTTAACTCATTATGTATCACCAGTAGCCCAGCCATGTGCTAGCAATATTTGTAAACAACTTAAACAAGTGTAATATATTACAGATTATGGAAAAAATTTAAAGATTGTTGTTTAGTCAATGTGGAGTCTTTACTGAAAAGGTTAAGAGTAAATGGCAACAATAATTATTTTTTTCCAAAAAATTCTTCAATCCAACTTTTTACATTTTGTGAGTACAGTGAAGTGTGATTTGAGTGAGCTGCCAGTGATTTGGAAAACTGTACCATACAAGTTATTTTATTCTAGACAACACAGTGGGAGTGTTGTTTTTTTACCATCAAGACTCTACTCCTGCTACCGGTTGATTTGACTGCATGTTTTTAACACTGCTATGTACGTCTCTCTTATTTTATTATACAAAACAAGTTTTTTTTATATGGGAACTGATTTGTCGACGACTTCTTGTCTTGCTCAGTGTTCAGGCTGTTGAATGGTGATTGGTTACACTGTCTTTGTAGATACTCAACCAGATAGCATTGATCCCGTTTCCAAGCATGTTTATTTGTTCTGTACCGTTTGCGCTGCCATGCCAGTTCTCTGCAAAACTTTAGGAACATTATTGAAGTAAAAACCAGATGTAATTATGAACTGAATAAATCTCTCCTGTATATTTAACAAGCTTATTTTGTTAATTCAACGTCGCACTCGTGTCTCAGTGTTCGGACCGGAGATTTATATTCCAACAGAATGAGAAGTCAGTTGAACGTATCCCTACAGAGGTTGACATGGTTGCACCATGTGGGCTACTGGTTAGAGCGTTGGGCCAAATCAAATTGTATTTGTTACATGTGCCGAATACAGCAGGTGTAGACCGTACAGTGAAATGCTTACTTACAATACAAGCCCTTAACCAACAATGCTTTAAGAATAATACAACATTTAAAAAAAGTAACAACTGATTAAAGAGCAGCAGTAAATAACAATAGCGGGGCTATATACAGGGGGCACCGGTGTCGATGCTGGATCGAATCCCCGAGCTGACAAGGTAAAAATCTGTCGTTCTGCCCCTGAGCAAGGCAGTTAATCCACTGTTCCCCGGCGCCGAAGACATGGATGTAGATTATGGCAGCCCCCCCCACCTCTCTGACTCAGAGGGGTTGGGTTAAATGCGGAAGACGCATTTCAGTTGAATACTTTGTTGGACAACTGACTAGCTATCCCCCTTTCCCCATGTAAAAGCGCTCGGTTTTGGCAAGGCGGCTTCGCTAGCTGCCATAATAATGGACTGACTGCCTGGCTGGACTGTGTTGACCAACCATCACCTCTCCCAACCTCATTATGAACTGCCTGGACTGTGTTGACCAACCATCACCTCTCCCAACCTCATTATGAACTGCCTGGACTGTGTTGACCACCTCTCCCAACCTCATTATGAACTGCCTGGACTGTGTTGACCACCTCTCCCAACCTCATTATGAACTGCCTGGACTGTGTTGACCACCCATCACCTCTCCCAACCTCATTATGAACTGCCTGGACTGTGTTGACCACCTCTCCCAACCTCATTATGAACTGCCTGGACTGTGTTGACCACCTCTCCCAACCTCATTATGAACTGCCTGGACTGTGTTGACCAACCATCACCTCTCCCAACCTCATTATGAACTGCCTGGACTGTGTTTACCAACCATCACCTCTCCCAACCTCATTGGCGTAGTTCATCACACTCCCTGATGGGATAAATGTTCCAGAACAATGACTCGGTCCACAATACATGCCCAATATATATATATATATATATTTAAAATAAATAAACATCATCCTTTCTATTACATTTGCGACCCCAAGATTTTGGAAGATAAAATATTGTCGTCACACTTAAACTGAACTACAACTTTTTAAGGCTTAAAGCCCTCATAAACCTCTCAAGGCCTTCCAAAGGCTTCAAATGTCCTCCAGGAACTAATGCCTTGCTGGCTAAAGGATGAGAAACGGGTTATGCTACATATGGCAAAGCACCAGAAGCATAGTGTTTAGACGGTTAAAGCCTCGTTTATACTTTCGCTCTACTGACCTGTCACTCAACGGACAACAGTCGACCATCAACATTTTTTTTTTGTCTGGCGTTGCCAAGGCAACGGACACCTCTGGTGGAACTGTTGGCTATAGCCAGGCCGCTTATTTTGTACTGGGAAAGGCTTCACAAAAGACTGCTTCATTAGGATTCCAAGGGCACTTCGACTCCCCTCTTCAAACCGTATGTATCAAGTCGGTTGGCCATGGTTTAATCTGGAGCCCTTTTGAGTCACTGCTGAACTGAGGGAATGATGGTGTCACCGGGGCTTGAATGCCTCACACCAAACTCCAGCCCCCCCAATCACTCCGAACTCATTTTTGGATTTCTCTGGAAGAAATTGAGATGTATGGAATTAAGTAAATCAAGTTTGTAAGACTGAACTCCTCTATATGAATTCACCTTCTGTTGCCACGGTCCCAGGCGTTTTTCCAAAGTATACAACATGAAAAAGATGAGTTAATTACCCTGTGTTAATCTCTTTAGTTCATTTGAACGGGCTGCTTGGGTACCTAGTAAGTACTTCTCTGATTTATTGAATTCAAGTTTCTTGGATGTTGTCAAGGGGATTAACATGAACTAACCGAACAAGCTACCTCTGCCCAATACCAAAATAAACAGGTTGAACCTTCATTCAGCTCTTTACCAATTAACTTCCAGGACAGAAAAAACTACTTGTTACCTCAAGATTTTTTAGATCTGTTATTATGCACTAACTCTGGCCACTTCCTCAAAAGAATGATTCTACAAACAGATATCTCTCCCTCTCTAGCACTGTTCTTCTGAAAATAACTCCTTTTAGAGTTAGCTTCAAGAATAGGACACTTGTTTTCAGTGACCACATATCTTCCCCCTGGTTCCAACCTCCTGATGATTCCCAAAGGATTCGTCATAGTCAGAAATCTGCCTCTCTTTGCGCCACTCTTCCCCCCCCCCTGATTTCTGGGAACAGTATCTGTTCCATTGGCTGCCAACAAGGCCAGGATGAGAGGGACTCTTGTGTAACCTGACAAAAACAAGCCTTGCCTTCTTGATATGGATCACTCTCTAAGCTGCTAGTGTGCACCAATCCAAGACTCATAGCCTGTAGTTGCAAATAAGAGAACCAATCAGTGGCCTGCTGCTTGGTGGAGTTGATGTGATCACTTTGTACAGACGGGATTGAGTCTACAGATAATAGAAGTACAGTTATTACCAGATTTGTTACACATTGACTTAAATAGGGCGATGTTGGGGGCTCTCTCTCTCATGTAACCTGACAACATGCCTATCCATCTGGATTGTTACACATTGACTTAAATAGGGAGATATTGGGGGCTCTCTTATGTAACCTGAGAACATGCCTATCCATCTGGATTGTTACACATTGACTTAAATAGGGAGATGTTGGGGGCTCTCTTATGTAACCTGACAACATGCCTATCCATCTGGATTGTTACACATTGACTTAAATAGGGAGATGTTGGGGGCTCTCTTATGTAACCTGACAACATGCCTATCCATCTGGATTGTTACACATTGACTTAAATAGGGAGATATTGGGGGCTCTCTTATGTAACCTGACAACATGCCTATCCATCTGGATTGTTACACATTGACTTAAATAGGGAGATGTTGGGGGCTCTCTTATGTACCCTGGCCATCTTGATGTGTAGCACTCTATAAAGCTGCTAAGCTAGCATTTGTACCAAAGGAAGTGAACAAGTGCACACTTTGGAAGAAAGCAGAGATTTATTGGGATGCAACTCGCTGTCGTCCTTCAATATCCAACCCCTTTATAAATGTGGGTTGTGTGATATCTGCTCCCCCCTCCTTAAACTGCTTCCAACCGGCCCTCTTCATTCACTACTTCGTTTCCATCCTTCCACTTCTCTACCACGTAGGACAGAACATCTAAGGTAAGGAATCAGACAGTACTCTTTTCTTTTACAGTGAATTTTGATTGGCAGCATCTTATTTCTGTTGCTCTTCCTAAAAGAAAACATTTAGAAGTTTTCTCTTCCATGTGTCATCTATTAATAATTATAAACTTTGCGGTTCGAGCACTGAATGCTGATTGGCTGACAGCCGTGGTATATCCGACCGTATATCACGGGAGTGATTTTTTTTATTTTTTATTTTTTTACTGCTCTCGTGCCTAAGATCAGCCCTTAGCCGTGGTATATTGGCCATATACTACACCTCCTCGTGCCTTATTGTTGAAGTGTATGTGCTGTGAGATGAGGCATGGTCTATTACATTTCCTTTGCATTATGACCCCCAAACTAGAACTTATTGTGAAATTCTGGTGTAGGACGTCCAATGTTTTTATTAGAAATAAAGTTGCATTTGAACCTTGTGACGAACCAGATAGACCAAACCATGTGTTGTAACTACAACCCAATCTCTAGGTGTGGTCTGTCAGTGAGTCCCAACCCACAATTTGGAAAGCATTGTCCTTGGTTAGCAAAAAAGTATTTGTTAAAAAGTCTTTTGCTATAACCTGAGCCAATATTACCCTCAATCTGTTCAAATAAATATATATACATATCAGTCAAAAGTCTGGACACCTACTCATTCAAGGTTTTTATTTATTTATTTTTTACTATTTTCTACATTGTAGAATAATAGTGAAGGCATCAACACTATAAAATAACACAAATGGAATCATGTAGTAACCAAAAAAGTGTTAAACAAATCAAAATATATTTTAGATTCAACAAAGTAGCCACCCTTTGCCTTGATGACAGCTTTGCACACTCTTGGCATTCCCTCATCCAGCTTCATGAGGTAGTCACCTGGAATGCATTTCAGTTAACAGGTGTGTCTTGTTAAAAGTTAATTTGTGGAATTTCTTTCCTTAATGCGTTTGAGCCAATCAGTTGTGTTGTGACAAGGTAGGGGTGGTATACAGAAGATAGCCCTATTTGGTAAAAGACCAAGTCCATATTTTGGCAAGAACAGCTCAAATAAACAAAGCGAAACAACATCCCTACTTTAAGACATAAAGTTCAGTCAATACGGAAAATGTCAAGAACTTTGACATTTCTTCAAGTGCAGTCACAAAAACCATCAAGCTCTATGATGGAACTGGCTCTCATGAGGACCGCCACAGGAAAGGAAGACCCTGATTTACCCCTGCTGCAGAGGATAAGTTCATTAGAGTTAACTGCAACTCAGATTGCAGCCCAAATAAATGCTTCACAGAGTTCAAGTAACAGACACACCTCAACATCAACTGTTCACAGGAAAGTGTGTGAATCAGGCCTTCATGGTCGAATTGCAGCAAAGAAACCACTACTAAAGAACACCAATAATAAGAAGAGACTTGCTTTGGCCAAGAAACGCAAGCAATGGACATTAGACCAGTATATATATGTCCTTTCGTCTTAGTCCAAATTTGAGATTCTTGTCTTTGTGAGACGCAGAGTAGGTGAAAGGATGACCTCCACATGTGTTTTTCCCACCGTGAAGCATGGAGGAGGAGGTGTGATGGTGTGGGGGTGCTTTGCTGGTGACACTGTCAGTGATTTATTTAGAGTTCCAGGCACACTTAACTAGCATGGCTTCCACAGCATTCTGCAGCGATATACCATCCCATCTGGTTTGCGCTTAGTGGGACTATCATTTGTTTCATCAACAGGCAATGACCCAAAACACACCGCCAGGCTGTGGAAGGGCTATTTGACCAAGAAGGAGAGTGATGGAGTGCTGCATTATGATTTGGGATGAGTAGGACTGCAGAGTGAAGGAAAAGCAGCCAACAAGTGCTCCGCATATGTGGGAACTCCTTAAAGACTGTTGGAAAAGCATTCCTCATGAAGCTGGTTGAGAGAATGCCAAGAGTGCAAAGCTGTGATCAAGGCAAAGGGTGGCTACTTTGAAGAATCTCAAATATAAAATATATTTTGATTTGTTTAACACTTTTTAGTTAATACATGATTCCATGTGTGTTATTTCATAGTTGTGATGTCTTCACTGTTATTCTACAATGTAGAAAATAGTACAAATAAAGAAAACCGCTTGAATGAGTAATTTTTGACTGGTACTCTATATATTTTACTATGTATAACTCCCATTTGACCTCTGGACATTATTATTTCTAGAGAAATTGTCAGCTTGCTTAACTTAATTTGACACACAGCTTTAAGTTCAAGTTTTTATTACACTCACATATCTGTTGATACAAACTGAAATTAATGAGCTTCTAATCAACAAAATAAATTATGTAAAAATCTATTATACATTTTAACTTTGTCACTTAACTGTTTTCGCCTTTTAATTCTCAGGTTCAGAAGGTGACGACATGAAAGCCTTTATTGGATTAGTTGTGTGTGTGGTGGCACTGCTAGCTGTTGTCTGCACTGCAGGTAAATATAAATATAGCACATGGTATACACTGAGTGTACAAAAAATTAGGAGCACCTTCCTAATATTGAGTTGCACCCCCATTTGCCCTCAGAACAGCCTCAATTTGTCAGGGCATGGACTACAAGGTGTCAAAAGCATTCCACAGGGCTGCTATGTTGACTCCATTGCTTCCCACATCTGTATCAAGTTGGCTGGATGTCCTTTGGTGGACCATTACTCATACACACGGGAAACTGTTGAGCATGAGAAACCCAGCATCGTTGCAGTTCTTGACATACTCAAACCGGTGCGCCTGGCACCTACTACAATACCCCGTTCAAAGGCACTTAAATATTTTGTCTTGCCCATTCACCCTCTGAATGGCACACATACACATTCCATGTCTCAATGCTTAAAAATCCTTCCTCAACCTGTCTCCTCCCCTTCATCTACACGGATTCAAGTGTTTTAGTAAGTGACATCAATAAGGGATCATAGCTTTCACCTGGTCAGTCTGTCATGGAAGGAGCAGGTATTCCTAGGAACAGGTATTCTCAGTAAAGCTGCTACTATAGCCATAAATCCAGGGTCAGGTATTGGTAACAATCCTAACGTTAGATCCTATATCTGTGGTTGGGGGCAATTTGTTTTACGAATTTGAAATACAAATGATATGTCACATTCTCATTTGTGGCTAACGTTAGCTTGGTGGTTAGCTTGGTGGTTAACTTGCTAATGTTAGCTAGGTTAGGGTTAAGTTTAGGAATTAGGTTAAAGAGTTGGGGGAAGGGTTAGCTAACATGCTAAGTAGTTGAAAAGTTGCTAAATAGCCTTAACAAATCATACTAATTTGAGTGTCCCAGATTTATATTTACTATGTTATTTCTAGTCAATGAGACCAGGCTGAGTCCCTTATTAAAAACAACAAAATCTCCCAGAATCACTTCCTCTGATTCAGAGGGGTTGGGTTAAATGTGGAAGACACATTTCAGTTGAATGCATTCAGTTTTACAACTGACTAGGTATCCCCCTTTCCCTGTTACTGTGCAGGGTACTTGTTAACCATTTTACTATAGTGACCCCTAGTGGTCTTATAAGTAGTCAAGATGCCTCTGAACTCTTTTAGGTTATTTATAGGAATTTGAGGGGGAAAATGTTGAATGAAGTGAATACATTTAGAAAACATACTGCTGTGACAGTCAATAGTCTCTTCTAGAGCAGTGCAGCTTTAATAGAACCAGCCTTTGAAAGTCCTCCAGCATCCCAGCATGTTTTAGCCTTTGGGAAGGCACCCCAAAATGGTTAGTGTCTCGACATCTGACTCTTCCCATTGACCAAGGCTGGACGGCTGGAACCGCGTTCAAAGCGCCAGGGCCGCATCAGATCTGGCAGCCGACAATTTCTCACAAGTCATCTGAGAGGATGCCTGCCATGGCCAACAAAAGAGTATAATAAATCAATTGAGCTTGAAGTCAATGGCTCGGGGCAAGGCCGCGAAATGACCGGCTTCTCCGTGGGCTTGTAGGTCGACGCCAGTGGTCTTTTTACAAATGACTGTTGATGTGTGTCAGTATGTCACTGACACCATGTGACACCAAGGGAGTACCCCGACTGCGCTGGCATCTCCGCTCCCCCGCCTCCAACTTTGGCAGGGCTTCTTAGGTCCTGAAGCGGATATGCTGAAATGGCATTGGTCACAGTCAATCGACGGCAAGGAAAACAAGTTTGAGTTCCATGCATAATGTCTAAAAGAGGGAGGGGGATTGGAAAGGGTGACTTCCCCTTTTCTGGTGGAGGGGTTGGAAGGGGGTTGGGGGGGGGGGGGGGGTGCCAGAACATGTATTTAGGGCAGAGCAGGATGGGTTGGACCCCACTTTAGTCTCACCACAGGGGGTTTGAAACACAGCCATGTGGTACCCCATTACTGTCCCCCTGCATTGCCCCCAAAATGGAAGAGAAAGATGTCTCTGTTGACAGTGAGAGGACGTTTCTTTTTGTGCTGAGTTTATATTAATACTAACGTTAAACGTTTGGGGTCACTTAGAAAAGTCCTTGTTTTTGAAAGAAAAGCCCAAAAAATGTGTCCATTTGAAATAAAATAAAATAGATCAGAAATATAGTGTAGACATTGTTAATGTTGTAAATTACTATTGTAGCTGGAAAAGGCTGATTTAAAAAAAAAAAAAATTTATGGAATATCTAAATGGCGTACAGAGGCCCATTATCAGCATCCATCACTCCGGTGTTCCAATGACACATTGTGTTAGCTAATCCAAGTGTATCATTTTAAAAAGGCTAATTGATCATTAGAAAACACTTATGCAATTATGTTAGCACAGCTGAAAACTGTTGTGCTAATTAAAGAAACAATAAAACTGGCCTTTAGACTAGTTGAGTATCTGGCGCATCAGCATTTGTGGGTTCGATTACAGGCTCAAAATGGCCAGAAACAAAGAACTTTCTTCTGAAACTCATCAGTCTATTATTGTTCTGAGAAATGAAGGCTATTGTTATGGTCTAGGGGTGCGTTGGTGGTGGTAAAGTGGGAGATTTGTACAGGGTCAAAGGGATCTTGGAGAAGGAAAGCCATCGCTCCATTTCGCAACGCCCTGTAGACGGCGCTTAATTGGAGCCAATTTCCTCCTACAACAGGACAATGACCCAAAGCACAGCTCCAAACTATGCAAGAACTATTTAGGGAAGAAGCAGTCAGCTGGTATTCTGTCTATAATGGAGTGGTCAGCACAGTCACCGGATCTCAACCCTATTGAGCTGTTGTGGAAGCATCTTGACCGTATGGTACGTAAGAAGTGCCCATCAAGCCAAACCAGCTTGTGGGAGGTGCTTCAGAAAGCATGGGTTGAAAACTCTTCAGATTACCTCAACAAACTGACAGCTAGAATGCCAAAGGTCTGCAAGGCTGCAATTGCTGATTCTTTGACGAAAGCAAAGTTTGAAGAACACAATTATTATTTGAATTAAAGATCATTATTTATAACCTTGTCAACGTCTTGACTATAAGTCATATTCATTTTGCAACTAATTTCATGCACATACATATACACTACCAGTCAAAAGTTTGGACACACCTACACATTCAAGGGTTTTTCATTATTTTTTACTATTTTCTACATTGTAGAATAATAGTGAAGACATCAAAACTATGAAATGACATATGGAATCATGTAGTAACCAAAAAACTGTTAAACAAATCAAAATCAATTTTATATTTGAGATTCTTCAAATAGCCACCTTTTACCTTGATGACAGCCTTGTACATTCTTGTCATTCTCTCATATATTTACCCAGACACACTGAAGAGCAGTTTGTGACGATTCTCATGTTTTGTTTTTATCGTTCCAGGGCCCCCGGTGTTATCCGTCACCACTATATTGGTAAGATATTATATATACATCATGCTAATACTATTTTTTTTTATTAGTTTGTTAAGCATATGATATCATCTGATAGCAAACATACTCATTTTCATATTTCATTATGACTCCTGATCCAATTACTTTAATTGGGCATATGATATCATCTGATAGCAAACATACTCATTTTCATATTTCATTATGACTCCTGATCCAATTACTTTAATTGGGTACACGTGTTCGAACAACACTGTGGCTGCGTTTACACAGGCTGCCCAATTCCGATGTATTGAAAGATCTGATACCTATTAGTCTTCTTCCCCAAAATATTTAAATACAGAAAAAAACACATAGAATCTGATCTTTTGAATTCCGATTTTATTCTCAATCCTGATAAGATTATGATGTTTCTTATCTGACCTCAGTCTGGACGCTCAGTTTACCTGCCATTACCATGAAAACCACCCCCAAAATTTTAAGGAACAATGGCATGAAATTAGTCTTGCAATCCGTGTGCTCTTTCAGAGGATACAGCGGTGTGAATGTGCAAATCTGACATGCGAGTGTGGACAGAATTGGGATCTCAGGATGGCTGTGTAAGAGCAGCTGATCATATACTGAACAAACATATAAATGCAACTTGTAATGTTTTGGGTTCATGAGTTGAAATAAAAGATCCCAGAAATGTTGATATGGTGCATTCATGGGTCTGAGACCAGCCACCCAGCTGATGAATCTGAGAAGTATTTCTGTCTGTAATAAAGCCTATTTGTGGGGAAAAACTAATTCTGATTGGCTGCACACTTGCCCCAGTCATGTGAAATCCATAGATTAGGGCCCAATGAATTTATTTAAATTGACTGATTTCCTTATATGAACTGTAACACAGTAAAATCATTGAAATTGTTGCATGTTGTGTTTATATTTTTGTTCAGTATAGATCTCGCATGACGTCATCCACTAGATTCCACCATTTTAGGGAGCCATTCGTGGCCAGTCCCCATGTCGTTATGCGTTCAATATTGTAACATGACACGAGTTGATATACTGGTATACATAGAATTAAATAGAACAATTAAATAGAAATTAGTATTGCATCTGTGTGCTATTTCAGAGGATACAGCGGTGTGAATGCAGCCATCTTGGTCAATTAGACTCATTTGAATGTATCCCTGACCAAGATAGCTACCATTATCAGCATATTCTTGTCTTATGAGGGTCTATGACATAGCCACTCTAGTAATTTTATGTAACTCTATGCTAGTGTGCCTCTTTTAAACTATGATCCACTTGTCGGATTCACTCCCACCAGCAAGAACCATACACTATGACCCAAGGGTCTGAGCTGGAGGGGTACTGCATTGACCTGCTGGCGGAGATCGCCAAAAAGTTGGACTTCAAGTACACCGTGCACCTGGTGAAGGATGGAAAATATGGGCAACAGGACGAGAGCGGTAACTGGTTGGGGATGATCGGGGAGGTGGTCCGAGGGGTGAGTGGCCTGGACAGAAGGGTATACGGTACGCTGGGGGATTGGACGGAAGGTATCAGGTGGTGTACGGTACGCTGGGGGATTGGACGGAAGGTATCAGGTGGTGTACGGTACGCTGGGGGATTGGACGGAAGGTATCAGGTGGTGGTATACGGTACGCTGGGGGATTGGACAGAAGGTATCAGGTGGTGGTGTACGGAACGCTGGGGGATTGGACAGAAGGTATCAGGTGGTGGTATACGGTACGCTGGGGGATTGGACAGAAGGTATCAGGTGGTGGTGTACGGTACGCTGGGGGATTGGACAGAAGGTATCAGGTGGTGGTGTACGGTACGCTGGGGGATTGGACAGAAGGTATCAGGTGGTGGTGTACGGTACGCTGGGGGATTGGACAGAAGGTATCAGGTGGTGGTGTACGGTACGCTGGGGGATTGGACAGAAGGTATCAGGTGGTGGTGTACGGTACGCTGGGGGATTGGACAGAAGGTATCAGGTGGTGGTGTACGGTACGCTGGGGGATTGGACAGAAGGTATCAGGTGGTGGTGTACGGTACGCTGGGGGATTGGACAGAAGGTATCAGGTGGTGGTGTACGGTACGCTGGGGGATTGGACAGAAGGTATCAGGTGGTGGTGTACGGTACGCTGGGGGATTGGACAGAAGGTATCAGGTGGTGGTGTACGGTACGCTGGGGGATTGGACAGAAGGTATCAGGTGGTGGTGTACGGTACGCTGGGGGATTGGACGGAAGGTATCAGGTGGTGGTGTACGGTACGCTGGGGGATTGGACAGAAGGTATCAGGTGGTGGTATACGGTACGCTGGGGGATTGGACAGAAGGTATCAGGTGGTGGTATACGGTACGCTGGGGGATTGGACAGAAGGTATCAGGTGGTGGTATACGGTACGCTGGGGGATTGGACAGAAGGTATCAGGTGGTGGTATACGGTACGCTGGGGGATTGGACAGAAGGTGGTGGTATACGGTACGCTGGGGGATTGGACAGAAGGTATCAGGGGGTGGTGTACGGTACGCTGGGGGATTGGACGGAAGGTATCAGGGGGTGGTATACGGTACGCTGGGGGATTGGACGGAAGGTATCAGGTGGTGGTGTACGGTACGCTGGGGGATTGGACAGAAGGTATCAGGTGGTGGTGTACGGTACGCTGGGGGATTGGACAGAAGGTATCAGGTGGTGGTATACGGTACGCTGGGGGATTGGACAGAAGGTATCAGGTGGTGGTGTACGGTACGCTGGGGGATTGGACAGAAGGTATCAGGTGGTGGTGTACGGTACGCTGGGGGATTGGACGGAAGGTGGTGGTATACGGTACGCTGGGGGATTGGACAGAAGGTATCAGGTGGTGGTATACGGTACGCTGGGGGATTGGACAGAAGGTATCAGGTGGTGGTGTACGGTACGCTGGGGGATTGGACAGAAGGTATCAGGTGGTGGTGTACGGTACGCTGGGGGATTGGACAGAAGGTATCAGGTGGTGGTATACGGTACGCTGGGGGATTGGACAGAAGGTATCAGGTGGTGGTGTACGGTACGCTGGGGGATTGGACAGAAGGTATCAGGTGGTGGTGTACGGTACGCTGGGGGATTGGACGGAAGGTATCAGGTGGTGGTATACGGTACGCTGGGGGATTGGACAGAAGGTATCAGGTGGTGGTGTACGGTACGCTGGGGGATTGGACAGAAGGTATCAGGTGGTGGTGTACGGTACGCTGGGGGATTGGACAGAAGGTATCAGGTGGTGGTGTACGGTACGCTGGGGGATTGGACAGAAGGTATCAGGTGGTGGTGTACGGTACGCTGGGGGATTGGACAGAAGGTATCAGGTGGTGGTGTACGGTACGCTGGGGGATTGGACGGAAGGTATCAGGTGGTGGTGTACGGTACGCTGGGGGATTGGACGGAAGGTATCAGGTGGTGGTGTACGGTACGCTGGGGGATTGGACAGAAGGTATCAGGTGGTGGTATACGGTACGCTGGGGGATTGGACAGAAGGTATCAGGTGGTGGTATACGGTACGCTGGGGGATTGGACAGAAGGTATCAGGTGGTGGTATACGGTACGCTGGGGGATTGGACAGAAGGTATCAGGTGGTGGTATACGGTACGCTGGGGGATTGGACAGAAGGTATCAGGTGGTGGTATACGGTACGCTGGGGGATTGGACAGAAGGTATCAGGTGGTGGTATACGGTACGCTGGGGGATTGGACAGAAGGTATCAGGTGGTGGTATACGGTACGCTGGGGGATTGGACAGAAGGTATCAGGTGGTGGTATACGGTACGCTGGGGGATTGGACAGAAGGTATCAGGTGGTGGTGTACGGAACGCTGGGGGATTGGACAGAAGGTATCAGGTGGTGGTGTACGGTACGCTGGGGGATTGGACGGAAGGTATCAGGTGGTGGTGTACGGTACGCTGGGGGATTGGACAGAAGGTATCAGGTGGTGGTGTACGGTACGCTGGGGGATTGGACAGAAGGTATCAGGTGGTGGTGTACGGTACGCTGGGGGATTGGACAGAAGGTATCAGGTGGTGGTGTACGGTACGCTGGGGGATTGGACAGAAGGTATCAGGTGGTGGTGTACGGTACGCTGGGGGATTGGACAGAAGGTATCAGGTGGTGGTGTACGGTACGCTGGGGGATTGGACAGAAGGTATCAGGTGGTGGTGTACGGTACGCTGGGGGATTGGACGGAAGGTATCAGGTGGTGGTGTACGGTACGCTGGGGGATTGGACAGAAGGTATCAGGTGGTGGTGTACGGTACGCTGGGGGATTGGACAGAAGGTATCAGGTGGTGGTGTACGGTACGCTGGGGGATTGGACAGAAGGTATCAGGTGGTGGTGTACGGTACGCTGGGGGATTGGACAGAAGGTATCAGGTGGTGGTGTACGGTACGCTGGGGGATTGGACAGAAGGTATCAGGTGGTGGTGTACGGTACGCTGGGGGATTGGACAGAAGGTGGTGGTGTACGGTACGCTGGGGGATTGGACAGAAGGTGGTGGTATACGGTACGCTGGGGGATTGGACAGAAGGTATCAGGTGGTGGTATACGGTACGCTGGGGGATTGGACAGAAGGTATCAGGTGGTGGTATACGGTACGCTGGGGGATTGGACGGAAGGTATCAGGTGGTGGTATACGGTACGCTGGGGGATTGGACAGAAGGTGGTGGTATACGGTACGCTGGGGGATTGGTTGCATCATTCAGACAATATGTTTTTTATTTAACCTTTATTTAACTGGGCAAGTCAGTTAAGAATAAATTCTTATTTTCAATGACGGACTAGGAACAGTGGGTTAACTGCCTTGTTCAGGGGCAGAACGACATATTTTTAGCTTGTCAGCTCAGGGATTTGATCTTGCAACCTTTTGGTTACTAGTCCAACGCTCTAACCACTAGGCACCTGCCGCACCTGCCGACTTGTGTTAAGTAGACCATGCATGGCTATATACTCATTCACGCTGTGTCACTACTCCTGTTTGTTTTGACCCTACTTCTGTGTGTGTGTGTCCGTACTCCTGTGTGTGTCCGTACTCCTGTGTGTGTCCGTACTCCTGTGTGTGTCCGTACCCGTGTGTGTGTGTATCCGTACTCGTGTGTGTGTGTCCGTACTCGTGTGTGTGTGTCCGTACTCGTGTGTGTGTGTCCGTACTCGTGTGTGTGTGTGTGTCCGTACTCGTGTGTGTGTGTGTCCGTACTCGTGTGTGTGTGTGTCCGTACTCGTGTGTGTGTGTGTCCGTACTCCTGTGTGTATGTGTGTCCGTACTCCTGTGTGTGTGTGTATCCGTACTCCTGTGTGTGTGTCTGTGTGTCCGTACTCATGTCTGTGTCCGTACTCCTGTGTGCGTGTGTCCGTACTCCTGTGTGTGTGTGTGTCCGTACTCCTGTGTGTGTGTGTGTGTGTGTCCGTACTCCTGTGTGTGTGTGTGTGTCCGTACTCCTGTGTGTGTGTGTGTGCGTGTGTCCGTACTCCTGTGTGTGCGTGTGTCCGTACTCCTGTGTGTGCGTGTCTCCGTACTCCTGTGTGTGTGTCTCCGTACTCCTGTGTGTGTGTCTCCGTACTCCTGTGTGTGTGTCTCCGTACTCCTGTGTGTGCCTGTGTCCGTACTCCTGTGTGTGTGTGTCTCCAAACTCCTGTGTGTGTGTGTCCGTACTCCTGTGTGTGTGTGTCTGTGTGTCCGTACTCCGTACTCCTGTGTGTGTCCGTACTCCTGTGTGTGTCCGTACTCCTGTGTGTGTCCGTACTCCTGTGTGTGTGTGTGTCCATACTCCTGTGTGTGTCTGTGTATATGTGTCCATACTTCTGTCTGTGTGTGTCCGTACGCATGCGTGTATGTGTGTCCGTATGCCTATGTGTGTCTGTACGCCTGTGTGTATGCATACGCATGTGTGTGTGTGCATACGGATGTGTGTGTGTGCATACGCATGTGTGTGTGTGCATACGCATTTGTGTGTGTGTCTGTACGCATGTGTGTGTGTGCATACGCATGTGTGTGTGTGTGTCCGTACGCATGTGTGTGTCCGTACACCTGTGTGTGTGTGTGTCTGTACGCATGTGTGCGTCCGTACGCCTGTGTGTGTGTGTGTGTGTGTGTGCGTACGCCTGTGTGCGTCTGGGTGTTCGTACTCCCGTGTGCGTCTGGGTGTCCGTACGCCCGTGTGCATCTGGGTGTCCGTACGCCTGTGTGTGTGCCTGCTCTTGTCTCCTCCTCTCTATCAGGAGGCCGAACTGGCGGTTGCCTCTCTGACCCTCACAGCGACCAGGGAGCAGGGGGTGGAGATGAGCACTCCCTTCATGCAGACGGGCATTGGTTTCATCCTGAGCAGGGACCTGGGCTCCGAGGAGAGCCACTCCCTCAGTTTCCTCTTCCCCTTCTCCACGGAAATGTGGGTGGGCATCCTCCTGGCCTTCCTGGTGACCGGCCTCTGCATATATCTGGTGGCTAGGTGAGCTAAAATGATAATCTCCGGCATTATTTTTAAAATGTTTTTATTTAACCTTTATTTATACAGGTTTTCCTCATTGAGATAACATCTCTTTTCCAAGAGAGACCTGGTCCAATAGCAGCAGGGGGAACAACGTTTCAGACAAAGCAACTTACATACTCTAACACAACATTAAACAAAACTATAAACACACATACAGGACAACAATTACATATTACGTTAAAAAACACGAAAGTCTTGACTAAAAAAACAGCTGTCCTAAAGACAATTACACTCTTCTATGATATATACATCGATCAAGTGTTTAAACTCCACCAACGAAACTAGATCATCAAATCGGGCCTCTGCATTTATTTGGTGGTCAGGTGAAAAATCATTATTTCATTGGCCTCATTCCAAATCAAACCCCTAGCTAGCTATCAACACTAGGCACTCCTAACTTCCACTTAAATCGAATTTCACTTAGTCATCCTTTTGAAGTCAATGAGATTAAATGAGAATTTGACTTGCATAAAAATAGAAGTTAGGATTCATCCTTTGCATAAAAAGATGTCAGCATAGAAATGATGTGTAATGCTATGACACATATAGACTACGTACGTCGAGTATACAAACCATAGCGTGGGAGATTGTAGTTCAAATTATGTCAACGGAAGTAGAAACTGCACTGCTAATTCATTCTTTATAAGAATGTGGTTTGGCCGCTGTCCAGACAATGAAGAAGATCGATCTCAATGCTGACGTAGTTTTTCTGCTCACCCCAGGATAAGCCCCTGTGAGTGGACAGACCCCGAGACAGACGAACTCAGCTTCACTCTCCTGCACAGCTTCTGGTACATCACTGGAGCCCTGACTCTGCAAGGTAACGCAGCTATGAGTCAAATCGCCCCCGGAGTCAAACCCGCTGCTTCCAAGTCACATGTAAAATGGAGCCATGCTTTTTTGGCAAAGGAAGTCTAGACAGGGGTTCTGTTCCTACTATGGAGACTAGAAGATTCTAGAACATCATAGAATCTGCTTTACTGAGGGTCCACTAAATGTGGCTGCCAGTCTAGACAGGAGTTTATGTTCCTGCTATTTAGACAAGGATTGTCTCGACCAGGATTTTGTTTCCTTTTCTTCTTTATTGTTCCTGAAAGTAACATAGAACCTAAAAGATACACAATAAGGAAAAAAGTGTCATAATTGAGCCTCTAACCAACGCAGCAGGTGTTATTACGCTTACATGCACGAGAAATCTATGTAATCTTTAAGTTATTTAAAAAACATGTTCTACATTGCTCAGTTTAAGAGAGAACTAAGACGGAAACGGAAGACATGAAAGTTTGCACACTTTCTAGTGTAGTCCATTTACATTTACATTTAAGTCATTTAGCAGACGCTCTTATCCAGAGCGACTTACAAATTGGATGAAAGCAATTGAGTGCATATAGTTCTATATATGTTTTCCGTCCCATTTCTATGTTTCAGTCATATTAATTAAATTAAACATAACGTATGTTTGTCTTTTGCATTCTCAGGTGCTGGCCCACACCCTAAAGGCCTGTCTGGTCGCGTTATCAGCGCCGTCTGGTGGGTGTTCGCGGTGGTGCTCCTGGCCTGCTACTTCAGCAACTTTAACGCCATGCTACGCTCGGATTCCAAACACGTCTCGGTGAATAACTTCGAGGAGCTGGCCAAACAGGATGTCATCGACTACGGAACAGTCGAAGGGGGATCCACGTTCAACTTCTTCAAAGTATGTGCGGCTTTAAAAAGAAAAAGAAACCACACATTTATTCATTCCTTAGTAAAAGTCAAGGTAGTATGGAGCCAGATACCTGCCAAAAGGTTGAACGTACGTATCGTTGGGATCGTAAGAAAAGCCATGCGTGAAACGTAAACATGAAATTTAATCTGTGAACATACAAACAACATGTTGTGATTATGGACCAACATTTTAGGCTTGAACAAATCTCGTGTAGCAATTCTGACGTACAATAATACCTTTCAGAGTTTTGGCAGTTTCATTTCACCAACACAAAAAAAGCAGACACCAAACGGCCTATGAGGAGTGCTACCCGGACAAGCATAACATAGTGTTAAAAAGCCAGGTAAACCGGAAAGAGGTCTCCTACACGTTTTCAAGTTAATAGTCTCCATTCTTTAATAATCCTCAGTTTACTTCACATTTAGGTAGCTAATGTAATGGATTTATTTGCCAGAGCAGGTCTAGATAACACTAGCGGTATTATGCCTACAACAGTGAAGTTTCAGTACGCTAGGTGTCTCTCGACAGCATGGACAAATCTCTGGGTGACGTGGACATCCCCATGCATTATCAACATATGACTAATTTGCACCATATTCTCTGGGCTCTGTCTGAAATCATAACCACTTGTATCTACCAGGAATAATGAATCATAGCCAGTAGTATCTACCAGGAATAATGAATCATAACCAGTAGTATCTACCAGGAATAATGAATCATAGCCAGTAGTATCTACCAGGAATAATGAATCATAACCAGTAGTATCTACCAGGAATAATGAATCATAGCCAGTAGTATCTACCAGGAATAATGAATCATAACCAGTAGAATCTACCAGGAATAATGAATCATAACCACTTGTATCTACCAGGAATAATGAATCATAGCCAGTAGTATCTACCAGGAATAATGAATCATAGCCAGTAGTATCTACCAGGAATAATGAATCATAACCAGTAGTATCTACCAGGAATAATGAATCATAGCCAGTAGTATCTACCAGGAATAATGAATCATAGCCAGTAGTATCTACCAGGAATAATGAATCATAACCAGTAGTATCTACCAGGAATAATGAATCATAGCCAGTAGTATCTACCAGGAATAATGAATCATAGCCAGTAGTATCTACCAGGAATAATGAATCATAACCAGTAGTATCTACCAGGAATAATGAATCATAGCCAGTAGTATCTACCAGGAATAATGAATCATAGCCAGTAGTATCTACCAGGAATAATGAATCATAACCAGTAGTATCTACCAGGACTAATGAATCATAACCTGTAGTATCTACCAGGAATAATGAATCATAGCCAGTAGTATCTACCAGGAATAATGAATCATAGCCAGTAGTATCTACCAGGAATAATGAATCATAAACAGTAGCATCTACCAGGAATAATGAAGCATAACCAGTAGTATCTACCAGGAATAATAGCGGTCTCGTGAATCTATGAATTATGTATGACCACGTGAGTTTTGACACTCAAAATATTTTCTTTGATATTTTTGTCATCACTCTAAATCTTGCCAAAGTATATTCTGTAGGAGGGGTTAATATGAATTTAAAATAATATGACATGATTTATATGAATCGGGTCATGAACATATGGACTTTGAAATGAACAAGGGAGATGTTATTAAACATAGGCTGAGTCTGGCATAAGCTTATTCCCACACTTTACAAAAACTGTCGCAGTGGTCTCCGTATAGGCTGTTCCCTCCAGCTGTTCCCTGCCCAGTTGAAGAGCTTGTGATCTCCATGCAGCACCACAGCACCATGCGTCTTCGTAAAAGCACCCCTCAGCCTCAGAAGATCCCCTTCTGGAGGCATGCAGTCATAATCATTATACCCTAATGTAGGACTATTTGCCTTCTAGACAAATAAAGTGCAGAGCATGCATGATGCGTGCAACTCATCATTCCAACATATTTACATATTCCAACATACATGATCACCACAATAGCCCCACACTGCTATAAAAATAAATTTTGCAATTATATGGCCATTAAATAACACAAGCAGCATGGCATATTTAGATTGCGGAATAGGCCTAGCCTAAATCATATTTACTTTCTATTTTGCAGCTCAGGCGGATATTCTAGACTCTTTTGTGTCTTTATCATTCTCACACAAGTAATTTGCTGAAGGCCCAAGCCTACATCATCTACATCTACTTGTATAACATCGTTATTGAATGCAGTTCTAAAATAAGCTCTAGGCTTTTATTTTGGAAATAAAACTGGAGGGTGCAAAGCAACTCTAACAACTGGGCTAGAGTTGATTGATTGACTAGCTAACTTCGTCTAGCTACGTTCAGTTCATGTCCTCTAGTTGGTTGATTGACTAGCTACGTTCAGTTCATGTCCTCTTGTTGGTTGATTGACTAGCTACATTCAGTTCATGTCCTCTAGTTGGTTGATTGACTAGCTAACTTCGACTAGCTGCGTTCAGTTCATGTCCTCTAGTTGGTTGATTGACTAGCTAACTTCGTCTAGCTACGTTCAGTTCATGTCCTCTAGTTGGTTGATTGACTAGCTAACTTCGACTAGCTACGTTCAGTTCATGTCCTCTAGTTGGTTGATTGACTAGCTAACTTCGACTAGCTACGTTCAGTTCATGTCCTCTAGTTGGTGGATTGACTAGCTACGTTCAGTTCATGTCCTTTAGTTGGTTGATTGACTAGCTAACTTCGTCTAGCTACGTTCAGTTCTTGTCCTCTAGTTGGTTGATTGACTAGCTAACTTCGACTAGCTACGTTCAGTTCATGTCCTCTAGTTGGTGGATTGACTAGCTAACTTCGACTAGCTACGTTCAGTTCATGTCCTCTTGTTGGTTGATTGACTAGCTACGTTCAGTTCATGTCCTCTAGTTGGTTGATTGACTAGCTACATTCAGTTCATGTCCTCTAGTTGGTTGATTGACTAGCTAACTTCGACTAGCTACGTTCAGTTCATGTCCTCTTGTTGGTTGATTGACTAGCTACGTTCAGTTCATGTCCTCTAGTTGGTTGATTGACTAGCTACATTCAGTTCATGTCCTCTAGTTGGTTGATTGACTAGCTACATTCAGTTCATGTCCTCTAGTTGGTTGATTGACTAGCTAACTTCGTCTAGCTACATTCAGTTCATGTCCTCTAGTTGGTTGATTGACTAGCTAACTTCGTCTCGCTACATTCAGTTCATGTCCTCTAGTTGGTTGATTGACTAGCTAACTTCGTCTAGCTACATTCAGTTCATGTCCTCTTGTTGGTTGATTGACTAGCTAACTTCGTCTCGCTACATTCAGTTCATGTCCTCTAGTTGGTGGATTGACTAGCTAACTTCGACTAGCTACGTTCAGTTCATGTCCTCTAGTTGGTTGATTGACTAGCTAACTTCGACTAGCTACGTTCAGTTCATGTCCTCTAGTTGGTGGATTGACTAGCTAACTTCGACTAGCTACGTTCAGTTCATGTCCTCTTGTTGGTTGATTGACTAGCTACATTCAGTTCATGTCCTCTAGTTGGTTGATTGACTAGCTACATTCAGTTCATGTCCTCTAGTTGGTTGATTGACTAGCTACATTCAGTTCATGTCCTCTTGTTGGTTGATTGACTAGCTACGTTCAGTTCATGTCCTCTAGTTGGTTGATTGACTAGCTACATTCAGTTCATGTCCTCTAGTTGGTTGATTGACTAGCTACATTCAGTTCATGTCCTCTAGTTGGTTGATTGACTAGCTAACTTCGACTAGCTACGTTCAGTTCATGTCCTCTTGTTGGTTGATTGACTAGCTACATTCAGTTCATGTCCTCTAGTTGGTTGATTGACTAGCTACATTCAGTTCATGTCCTCTTGTTGGTTGATTGACTAGCTACGTTCAGTTCATGTCCTCTAGTTGGTTGATTGACTAGCTAACTTCGACTAGCTGCGTTCAGTTCATGTCCTTTAGTTGGTTGATTGACTAGCAAATTCAGACTAGCTACGTTGGGTTCATGTCCTTTGCAGATGCCACATTACTGACAAATGTTTGTACTCATAAAAAAGATTTGTAACCAAGTAAAGGGAGACGTAAAGAACGAATTGAACGTGTAAATGTTAATTCATAGTCGTAACATAGGGTATGTACGTTTCCAGATCTATTTGAACGTTTACGATCCTAACACTTTACGTATGGATTTTCTTACGATCCTAATGATACATACGTTCCACCTTTTGGCGGGTATCTGGCTCCATAATGGAAGTCAATATATGTATTTTCTTATCTGTTCATAGTTCTGTACCTTCCCTTCCAAGGTGGGTTTCCGGATGAAAGAGTAGAACTAGAACCGCTTATGTCTCAACACCAGCAAAAATCAATCTTATCAATTTTGCATTTCTACGGTTCCCATTTTGCTCACATTTCCAGAACTCCAACAACCCCACCTACCGACGCATCTACCAGCATATGGAGAGGAAGAAGAGCTGCGTGGTTTCAGTGGAAGAGGGCAATCGACGCACCCAGGAAGGCAACTACGCCTTTATTGGAGAGGCAGCGTCTCTGGACCTGGCTGTGGCTCGCTACTGCAACCTGATCCGCAGTAGTGAACTCATCGCCATGAGAGGGTACAGCATTGCAGCACCCCTAGGTGAGCCCCTAGCAGCTGGGTCCACGGTACCACTAGGTGAGCCCCTAGCAGCTGGGTCCACGGTACCCCTAGGTGAGCCCCTAGCAGCTGGGTCCACGGTACCCCTAGGTGAGCCCCTAGCAGCTAGGTCCACGGTACCCCTAGGTGAGCCCCTAGCATCTGGGTCCACGGTACCCCTAGGTGAGCCCCTAGCATCTGGGTCCACGGTACCACTAGGTGAGCCCCTAGCAGCTGGGTCCACGGTACCCCTAGGTGAGCCCCTAGCAGCTGGGTCCACGGTACCACTAGGTGAGCCCCTGGCAGCTAGGTCCACGGTACCCCTAGGTGAGCCCCTAGCAGCTGGGTCCACGGTACCCCTAGGGGAGCCCCTAGAGGCTGGGTCCACGGTACCCCTAGGGGAGCCCCTAGAGGCTGGGTCCACGGTACCCCTAGGTGAGCCCCTAGCAGCTGGGTCCACAGTACCCCCTCCATAGATGGGCATGATAAATGCAACGCTGTGATGTCAATAAAGGAACATTGGGAATGTTGTCTGTGTTTTTATGGGTGGCCTGCTGTGGTGGTGAGTATCTGAAGTATTTGAAGTGTGGTTCATTACTTGATACACACACACACACGGACCCCCTTCTCTCTCACATAAAATACTCACATGCTAACTCCTTGCTGTCCCACCCTCCTCCCTGTCCCTCTCTCCCACCCTCCTCCCTGTCCCTCTCTCCCACCCTCCTCCCTGTATCTCTCTCCCACCCTCCTCCCTGTCCCTCTCTCCCACCCTCCTCCCTGTATCTCTCTCCCACCCTCCTCCCTGTATCTCTCTCCCACCCTCCTCCCTGTATCTCTCTCCCACCCTCCTCCCTGTATCTCTCTCCCACCCTCCTCCCTGTATCTCTCTCCCACCCTCCTCCCTGTATCTCTCTCCCACCCTCCTCCCTGTATCTCTCTCCCACCCTCCTCCCTGTATCTCTCTCCCACCCTCCTCCCTGTATCTCTCTCCCACCCTCCTCCCTGTATCTCTCTCCCACCCTCCTCCCTGTATCTCTCTCCCACCCTCCTTCCTGTATCTCTCTCCCACCCTCCTCCCTGTATCTCTCTCCCACCCTCCCCCCTGTATCTCTCTCCCACCCTCCTCCCTGTATCTCTCTCCCACCCTCCTCCCTGTATCTCTCTCCCACCCTCCTCCCTGTATCTCTCTCCCACCCTCCTCCCTGTATCTCTCTCCCACCCTCCTCCCTGTATCTCTCTCCCACCCTCCTCCCTGTATCTCTCTCCCACCCTCCTCCCTGTATCTCTCTCCCTCCCTCACACCCTCCTCCCCTTCCGCCTCTCTCCTTCCCTCCTCCATCCGTCTCTCTCCCTCCCTCCATCCGTCTCTCTCCCTCCTCCTTCCGTCTCTCTCTCCTCCATCCCTCTCTTCCTCCTCCATCCCTCTCTTCCTCCTCCATCCCTCTCTCTTCCTCCTCCATCCCTCTCTCTCCCTCCTCCATCCCTCTCTCTCCCTCCTCCATCCCTCTCTCTCCCTCCTCCATCCCTCTCTCTCCCTCACACCCTCCTTCCCGTCTCTCTCCCTCACACCCTCCTCCACCCGTCTCTCTCCCTCCTCCATCCCTCTCTCTCCTGCCAGGCTTTCCCATGATGAAGAACATAACAGTGGCCATACTACAACTGAGTGAATCTGGGGAGTTGGCCTTCCTGCAGAGTAAGTGGTGGGCCAGCAGCTGCTTGCCAGACGAGGGCCAAGCCCCACATGCCCTCCAGCCCCACCTCCTGAGGGGCCTCTTCCTGCTCCTGGCCCTGGGGTTGGGCCTGGGACTCCTCATGGCCCTCCTGGAGCTTGCCTCCAAGGCCCGCAGTCAAGCCAAGGATCAGAAGGTAAGGGGACATGAGGAGCGGATAAAGAATGGACCTTGTTCTGTTAAAGATGTTCTGTTTATTGCGATTTTCAAATCTACGCATGAATATTGAAAGCCAATACAATAATTTTCCTCCAACAAATCCTCTTACTTCTTACACCTTTTACCTCTCCTATCCTTCTCTCTCTCCCTTCTCTCCTTCTATCCTCCTCCCCTCTCTTCTTTCCTCTCCCCTCTCTTTACTCTCCCCTCCCATCTCTCTCCTCTCCCCTCTTCTCCCCACAGAAATCCTGCTGCTCAGTGTTGTTGGCAGAACTGAGTCAGCGCTTTGGAAGGCGTGGAGCAAAAGCAGTCACAGAGACGTCAGAGAAGAGCAAAGCGTAAAGGACGCGTTTCACTGGCTGCTTCCTAACAACACCAGATGCAAATAAGATTGTGTAAATCCGTTCCTGTCCTTGAGAGCAGCAGTATCTTCCCTATCATAGTGTATCTACAGCAACATGTTCTGTTTCATAGCGTACCACACAGCTACCAACTTCCCCACCTGTAAGTACAATGTTAGAATATATATATATATATTCTTATTAGAGTAGATTGCACTATAGTTTCCACTCTGAAAAGGTATTATTAAGCCACTAAAGACAACAGACACAACAGCATTTCCTGTCCTCAGACGACACGGTCCACTGCAGATATTAACTGACAGTGATTCAATATGAAGTTGATACAGGCTTTTCAATTAACCTCCAGATGAATGTGTAAAGCGTATGTTATTGTAGGCCTATTTGTTGTTGTTGATATGAACAGGTTTTTTTGTGTGTACTGCCAAAATATGTTGTACTAAATCACATCCGATTGGCTTTTAAGTTGTTTCATTAATAACTGTTCTGTGTAATGTTTAACTGTCTACCAAATAAATCCCTAGATATGATTTTAAGATGTTGGTTATCACATGATTTCACACCTAACCTCTCTCAAAACTATTTGGATGGATAGAAAGCAAAGACAAAATGGTATGGATTGATAGGTCTACATTTCTTCTATGTTGCTTCTAGGAAGGTGTCACGCCCTGACCTTAGTTATCTTTGTTTTCTTTATTATTTTGGTTAGGTCAGGGTGTGACCAGGGTGGTATGGGTGTTTTGTCTTGTCTAGGGTTTTTTGTATATCTATGGGGTTTTGATATTGTCTAGGTAATGTAGGTCTATTTTGGCATAGATTGGTTCCCAATCAGAGACAGCTGTTTATCGTTGTCTCTGATTGGGGATCCTATTTAGGTTGCCATTTTGGTTTTGGTGAGTTATTGTCTATGTGATGTTGCATGTCTGCACTCGTGTCATTTAGCGTTCACGTTCGTTTTGTTATTTTGTATAGTTCAGTCTTCTTATTTATTAAAAGGAAGATGTATATTAATCACGCTGCGCCTTGGTCTCCTCTCTACGACGTTCATGACAGAATAAGCCACCAAACAAGGACCAAGCAGCGTGAAAAAGAGGAACAGCGCTTAACCTGTTTGGGCTGCAGGGGCAGTATTGAGTAGCCAGATAAAAGGTGCCCATTTCAAACGGCCTCGTACTCAATTCTTGCTCGTACAATATGCATATTATTATTACTATTGGATAGAAAACACTCTCCAGTTTCTAAAACCGTTTGAATTATATCTGTGAGTTAAACAGAACTCATTTGGCACAAACTTCCTGACCAGGAAGTGGAAAGTCTGAAATCGAGGCTCTGTTCTACTTCCTGCCTATAAATGGGCATGATACGTATTAGTATACATGCACTTCATTGACCTTCCCCTGGATGTCAAGAGGCGGTGAGAGAAGAAATTTTGTGTTTATCTTGGTCTGAAGTGGAATACAAGCTCTTTGTATGACGCGTCCCCCATTTCCTGTTTTCTGGAGAGCGCGAGGAGGCACCTGGATTTGCCTTCTGTTTAGCTGCCGTTATGGACGACTAATATCTCCGGCTTTGATTTTATTTGATACATATGACCATATCATCGTAAAGTATGTTTTTTCAATATAGTTTAATTAATCAGATTATTGAAATTTTTTTGGGAGTTTTGCAGTGTTCTTTTCTCTGAGTTTGTTGACGATGGAGAGATTCGTGTCACTTGGCTAGTGTGCTTGCTAAATCGAGAGGGAAAGAGGCCGTTCTAAATCATAACAACGATTGTCCCCGACAAAGGACCCCTTGTCCAACATTCTGATGAAAGTTCAGCAAAAGTAAGAAACATTTTATGATGCTATTTCATATATCTGTCGTACATGTGAACTAGTCGTCGGCGCCCAGCTTTTGGGTACTCTAGCTATACCGAAGCTGGATGTCGTAATGAAGTTATTTTTAGAATTCTAACACGGCGATTTCATTAAGAACTAATGGATCTATCATTTCCTATACAACATGTATTTTTTGGTTATGTTTATGAATAGCTATTTGGTCAGAATATGTGTGTCAGAAAAAGTGTCAGAAAAACATCCGGACGTTGTGGGAAATAGTAGCTACGTTAGCACAATGTATAACCACTGATTTCAGCTCTAAATATGCACATTTTCGAACAAAACATAAGTGTATGTATAACCTGATGTTATAGGACTGTCATCTGATGAAGAATATCAAGGTTAGTCAAAAATTATATATCTTTTACTGGCTTGTTACGATCGCTAACTTTTACTGCTGGGAAATGGCTTGTGTTTCTGACTATTGTGGTAAGCTAATATAACGCTATATTGTGTTTTCGCTGTAAAACACTTAATAAATCGGAAGTATTGGCTGGAATCACAAGATGCCTGTCTTTCATTTGCTGTACACTATGTATTTTTCAGAAATGTTTTATGATGAGTAATTAGGTATTTATAGCGTTATATATTAAATTGATATTAAATAATCAATCCAAAAGGTGTAGGCAAGAGAATGGTCGTGGACAGGCAAAAGGTCAAAACCAGTTCAGAGTCCAGGAGGTACAGAGTGGCAGGCAGGCTCGAGGTCAGGGCAGGCAGAATTGTCAGGCAGGCGGTAACGGAGTCCAGAAAACAGGCAAGGGTCAAAACCGGGAGGACTCGCAAAAAGAGAATAGAAGCAGGAGTGCGGGAAAACACACTGGTTGACTTGAAAGACATACAAGACGAACTGGCACAGAGAGACGGGAAACACAGGGATATATACACCGGGTAAAAGAAGCGACACCTGGAGGGGGTGGAGACAATCACAAGGACAGGTGAAACAGATTATTTTACAATGTAGGATTTAGTAAAAATAAAGAAAAACCCTTGAATGAGTAGGCGTGTACTGTACATTTGTGTTTGTGAGTCTTGTTAGTGTCACGGCCGTTAAAAGAAGATGACCAAGGTGCAGCGTGGTGTTTGTACATTTTCCTTTTATTAATAAAAATGACCCCGAACAAAACAATAAACACTTCAAAAACAAATCGTGAAGCTAAAGGCTATGTGCCCTAAACAAAGTCAACTTCCCACAAACACAGGTGGGTAAAGGGCTACATAAATATGGTTCTCAACCAGAGACAACGATAGACAGTTGTCCCTGATTGAGAACCCTACCCGGCCAAAACATAGAACTACAAACATAGAACATAGAATGCCCACCCCAAGGCCCACAAGCCCAACAAGACTCGTCTAACGGTAGCCCTGCTACCAGTTAAACATTTTTTTGGCAGTATACTGTATGCAAATAGTTTAGTCCCTGTTTCTCTCAGATATTGTACAGACACTTAATTTTGATGTATTATTTGTCTCTGTTTTTCTATGTGCTTCTATGTGCTTATAGCAGTAAACGATTCATTAATACATACACGTGTTTTGAGAAACTCATAGTTAAAACATTGATTTAGCTGCTATTCATCCAAATGTCCACTGGGGGTCACTGTTGTATTTCTACAGAGAGCACCATCCGGGGCACTACATCCTAGGATCTAGTGCTGCTGATACCCTCTCTTATTCATTAGGATTTAAAAGATAATTGATCCTAGATCAGCACTCCTACTCCGGGATGCTTTGTGAATATGGGCCCAGTTGCCTTTCTTTTAGATAATTTAAAGGTGTTCTTGCTTTTAATGTTAAAGTTGAGTCCATTTCAAGCCGACATTGATATAGTGTAGCAAAAAAAACAAGAAGATAACAATTTTTAAAATTGACCGTAAAAAATAATAATCTGAGGTGATTTTGACTGGATTTCTCTAGTCTCAGATTGCTATTGGTGGAAGTTACAATGATACTTTAACTATTGATTCATTACTCTCTGTTACACATTCTCAGGAATGGAAGTGAACCGTAGAACCTCATTAGAGGGAGACGTTTTGCAAGTCTTATTGTCTGAGTATAGGCTGAAGGACAGTGCTCAAACCCTGTTTCACATGTGCGGTATATATTAGATACAATATGATGAATTCTAAGGCACAAATCAGTAATAGTCTCCTTAATGTTTGCTGTAAATGTGTTACCCTACGGATGTCCTCCCTACAGTACGCACTTACACAGTCAGTGAAGATGCAATAACTGGGATAGCGACACAAAAGGCCTTGTGTACACTTTCTATTGAAACAAATTGTAACAATGTTGGAAATAGTGTATACACAGCTAAAGTAGTCCCCTACCCTACAGTACCTACCTACTTTCAAAGTAAGTCATTCAGGATATTTAGCCCCACCTGACCCTCGATCGAGTATTTCTATAAAAAAAAATTGAAAGGAAACGTAACTCCTCTCTGACCTGAATTTGAGAGAGAGTCTGAATATTGATTATTATGAATGTGGAAATATGTGATTTTAGTTTGGTATGATGAAATTGAACCAGATAGTTCATCAATATGAACTCACTGCTATATTTGCAAACGTCCAGTTGTTCCGCTTTGGTATATGATCAAAATTCCTGTTGCAACGTGGGCCATGGTCCAGCAACAAATAAAGCTTTATTTCTTGACTGTACTGTTAAACAACTTTCTGTCTACACTACCTCTCAAGTCCTCAAAGGTTATAATATTGACGAGACTCATGTTTATTTTCTTCAGGTTCAAAGGAAAGATGCATATAATTCTCTCTATCTCCATCTCTCTCTTTCACACACACACTCTCACGCTCACTGAGCAGTGGCCTAGATTTCCTCTGCAGATTTCTGCCTGTGCGGTAGCCTTAGGCCTGTCGATGCGATCAGAATTAGACACGCTAACGGACGTGTCACCACTTTGAAGTAGTGCTGGAGACCTTGGAGTCTGGGGTTCCCTTGGATCTGCCAGGCAGTCTGTGCATTGATCCTCCTAAATTTGATTGACTTTGACACACTCTTTCTCTCTCTCCCTCTAAGCTCTTCCTGACAGCATGGTGTAACAACCTCTTCCTGACAGCATGGTGTAACAACCTCTTCCTGACAGCATGGTGTAGTAACCTCTCCCTGACAGCATGGTGTAATAACCTCTCCAGGAGAGCATGGTGTAATAACCTCTTCCTGACAGCATGGTGTAATAACCTCTTCCTGACAGCATGGTGTAATAACCTCTTCCTGACAGCATGGTGTAATAACCTCTTCCTGACAGCATGGTGTAGTAACCTCTTCCTGACAGCATGGTGTAATAACCTCTTCCTGACAGCATGGTGTAATAACCTCTTCCTGACAGCATGGTGTAATAACCTCTTCCTGACAGCATGGTGTAGTAACCTCTTCCTGACAGCATGGTGTAGTAACCTCTTCCTGACAGCATGGTGTAATAACCTCTTCCTGACAGCATGGTGTAATAACCTCTTCCTGACAGCATGGTGTAATAACCTCTTCCTGACAGCATGGTGTAGTAACCTCTTCCTGACAGCATGGTGTAATAACCTCTTCCTGACAGCATGGTGTAATAACCTCTTCCTGACAGCATGGTGTAGTAACCTCTTCCTGACAGCATGGTGTAATAAGCTCTTCCTGACAGCATGGTGTAATAACCTCTTCCTGACAGCATGGTGTAGTAACCTCTTCCTGACAGCATGGTGTAATAACCTCTTCCTGACAGCATGGTGTAATAACCTCTTCCTGACAGCATGGTGTAATAACCTCTTCCTGACAGCATGGTGTAGTAACCTCTTCCTGACAGCATGGTGTAATAACCTCTTCCTGACAGCATGGTGTAATAACCTCTTCCTGACAGCATGGTGTAATAACCTCTTCCTGACAGCATGGTGTAATAACCTCTTCCTGACAGCATGGTGTAATAAGCTCTTCCTGACAGCATGGTGTAATAACCTCTTCCTGACAGCATGGTGTAATAACCTCTTCCTGACAGCATGGTGTAATAACCTCTTCCTGACAGCATGGTGTAATAACCTCTTCCTGACAGCATGGTGTAATAACCTCTTCCTGACAGCATGGTGTAATAACCTCTTCCTGACAGCATGGTGTAGTAACCTCTTCCTGACAGCATGGTGTAATAACCTCTTCCTGACAGCATGGTGTAGTAACCTCTTCCTGACAGCATGGTGTAGTAACCTCTTCCTGACAGCATGGTGTAATAACCTCTTCCTGACAGCATGGTGTAGTAACCTCTTCCTGACAGCATGGTGTAATAACCTCTTCCTGACAGCATGGTGTAGTAACCTCTCCCTGACAGCATGGTGTAGTAACCTCTCCCTGACAGCATGGTGTAATAACCTCTTCCTGACAGCATGGTGTAATAACCTCTTCCTGACAGCATGGTGTAATAACCTCTTCCTGACAGCATGGTGTAATAACCTCTTCCTGACAGCATGGTGTAATAACCTCTTCCTGACAGCATGGTGTAGTAACCTCTCCCTGACAGCATGGTGTAATAACCTCTCCCTGACAGCATGGTGTAGTAACCTCTCCCTGACAGCATGGTGTAATAACCTCTTCCTGACAGCATGGTGTAGTAACCTCTTCCTGACAGCATGGTATAATAACCTCTTCCTGACAGCATGGTGTAATAACCTCTTCCTGACAGCATGGTGTAACAACCTCTTCCTGACAGCATGGTGTAATAACTTCTTCCTGACAGCATGGCGTAATAACCTCTCCCTGACAGCATGGTGTAATAACCTATCCAGGAGAGCATGGTGTAATAACCTCTCCATGACAGCATGGTGTAATAACCTCTCCCTGACAGCATGGTGTAATAACCTCTCCCTGACAGCATGGTGTAATAACCTCTCCCTGACAGCATGGTGTAATAACCTCTTCCTGACAGCATGGTGTAATAACCTCTCCCTGACAGCATGGTGTAATAACCTCTTCCTGACAGCATGGTGTAATAATCTCTTCCTGACAGCATGGTGTAATAACCTCTCCCAGACAGCATGGTGTAATAACCTCTCCCAGACAGCATGGTGTAATAACCTATCCAGGAGAGCATGGTGTAATAACCTCTTCCTGACAGCATGGTGTAATAATATTCTCTTCCTGACAGCATGGTGTGATAATATTCTCTTCCTGACAGCATGGTGTAATAACCTCTCCCTGACAGCATGGTGTAATAACCTCTTCCTGACAGCATGGTGTAATAACCTCTCCCTGACAGCATGGTGTAATAACCTCTTCCTGACAGCATGGTGTAAAAACCTCTCCCTGACAGCATGGTGTAATAACCTCTTCCTGACAGCATGTTGTATTAACCTCTTCCTGACAGCATGGTGTAATAACCTCTCCCTGACAGCATGGTGTAATAACCTCTCCCTGACAGCATGGTGTAATAACCTCTTCCTGACAGCATGGTGTAGTAACCTCTCCCTGACAGCATGGTGTAGTAACCTCTTCCTGACAGCATGGTGTAACAACCTCTTCCTGACAGCATGGTGTAATAACCTCTTCCTGACAGCATGGTGTAGTAACCTCTTCCTGACAGCATGGTCTAGTAACCTCTTCCTGACAGCATGGTGTAGTAACCTCTTCATGACAGCATGGTGTAATAACCTCTTCCTGACAGCATGGTGTAATAACCTCTTCCTGACAGCATGGTGTAATAACCTCTTCCTGACAGCATGGTGTAATAACCTCTTCCTGACAGCATGGTGTAATAACCTCTTCCTGACAGCATGGTGTAATAACCTCTTCCTGACAGCATGGTGTAATAACCTCTTCCTGACAGCATGGTGTAATAACCTCTTCCTGACAGCATGGTGTAATAACCTCTTCCTGACAGCATGGTGTAATAACCTCTTCCTGACAGCATGGTGTAATAACCTCTTCCTGACAGCATGGTGTAATAACCTCTTCCTGACAGCATGGTGTAGTAACCTCTTCCTGACAGCATGGTGTAGTAACCTCTTCCTGACAGCATGGTGTAGTAACCTCTCCCTGACAGCATGGTGTAGTAACCTCTCCCTGACAGCATGGTGTAATAACCTCTCCCTGACAGCATGGTGTAATAACCTCTCCCTGACAGCATGGTGTAATAACCTCTCCCTGACAGCATGGTGTAATAACCTCTCCCTGACAGCATGGTGTAATAACCTCTCCCTGACAGCATGGTGTAATAACCTCTCCCTGACAGCATGGTGTAATAACCTCTTCCTGACAGCATGGTGTAATAACCTCTCCCTGACAGCATGGTGTAATAACCTCTTCCTGACAGCATGGTGTAATAACCTCTCCCTGACAGCATGGTGTAATAACCTCTCCCTGACAGCATGGTGTAATAACCTCTTCCTGACAGCATGGTGTAATAACCTCTTCCTGACAGCATGGTGTAATAACCTCTTCCTGACAGCATGGTGTAGTAACCTCTTCCTGACAGCATGGTGTAGTAACCTCTCCCTGACAGCATGGTGTAATAACCTCTCCCTGACAGCATGGTGTAATAACCTCTCCCTGACAGCATGGTGTAATAACCTCTTCCTGACAGCATGGTGTAATAACCTCTTCCTGACAGCATGGTGTAATAACCTCTTCCTGACAGCATGGTGTAATAATATTCTCTGCCTGACAGCATGGTGTAATAACCTCTTCCTGACAGCATGGTGTAATAACCTCTCCCTGACAGCACGGTGTAATAACCTCTTCCTGACAGCACGGTGTAGTAACCTCTCCCTGACAGCACGGTGTAGTAACCTCTCCCTGACAGCACGGTGTAGTAACCTCTCCCTGACAGCACGGTGTAGTAACCTCTCCCTGACAGCACGGTGTAATAACCTCTTCCTGACAGCATGGTGTAATAACCTCTTCCTGACAGCATGGTGTAATAACCTCTTCCTGACAGCATGGTGTAATAACCTCTTCCTGACAGCATGGTGTAATAACCTCTTCCTGACAGCATGGTGTAATAACCTCTTCCTGACAGCATGGTGTAATAACCTCTTCCTGACAGCATGGTGTAATAACCTCTTCCTGACAGCATGGTGTAATAACCTCTTCCTGACAGCATGGTGTAATAACCTCTTCCTGACAGCATGGTGTAATAACCTCTTCCTGACAGCATGGTGTAATAACCTCTTCCTGACAGCATGGTGTAGTAACCTCTTCCTGACAGCATGGTGTAGTAACCTCTTCCTGACAGCATGGTGTAGTAACCTCTCCCTGACAGCATGGTGTAGTAACCTCTCCCTGACAGCATGGTGTAATAACCTCTCCCTGACAGCATGGTGTAATAACCTCTCCCTGACAGCATGGTGTAATAACCTCTCCCTGACAGCATGGTGTAATAACCTCTTCCTGACAGCATGGTGTAATAACCTCTCCCTGACAGCATGGTGTAATAACCTCTCCCTGACAGCATGGTGTAATAACCTCTTCCTGACAGCATGGTGTAATAACCTCTCCCTGACAGCATGGTGTAATAACCTCTTCCTGACAGCATGGTGTAATAACCTCTCCCTGACAGCATGGTGTAATAACCTCTCCCTGACAGCATGGTGTAATAACCTCTTCCTGACAGCATGGTGTAATAACCTCTTCCTGACAGCATGGTGTAATAACCTCTTCCTGACAGCATGGTGTAGTAACCTCTTCCTGACAGCATGGTGTAGTAACCTCTCCCTGACAGCATGGTGTAATAACCTCTCCCTGACAGCATGGTGTAATAACCTCTCCCTGACAGCATGGTGTAATAACCTCTTCCTGACAGCATGGTGTAATAACCTCTTCCTGACAGCATGGTGTAATAACCTCTTCCTGACAGCATGGTGTAATAATATTCTCTGCCTGACAGCATGGTGTAATAACCTCTTCCTGACAGCATGGTGTAATAACCTCTCCCTGACAGCACGGTGTAATAACCTCTTCCTGACAGCACGGTGTAGTAACCTCTCCCTGACAGCACGGTGTAGTAACCTCTCCCTGACAGCACGGTGTAGTAACCTCTCCCTGACAGCACGGTGTAGTAACCTCTCCCTGACAGCACGGTGTAATAACCTCTTCCTGACAGCATGGTGTAATAACCTCTTCCTGACAGCATGGTGTAATAACCTCTTCCTGACAGCATGGTGTAATAACCTCTTCCTGACAGCATGGTGTAATAACCTCTCCCTGACAGCATGGTGTAATAACCTCTCCCTGACAGCATGGTGTAATAACCTCTTCCTGACAGCATGGTGTAGTAACCTCTTCCTGACAGCATGGTGTAGTAACCTCTCCCTGACAGCATGGTGTAATAACCTCTTCCTGACAGCATGGTGTAGTAACCTCTTCCTGACAGCATGGTGTAATAACCTCTTCCTGACAGCATGGTGTAGTAACCTCTTCCTGACAGCATGGTGTAATAACCTCTTCCTGACAGCATGGTGTAGTAACCTCTCCCTGACAGCATGGTGTAATAACCTCTTCCTGACAGCATGGTGTAGTAACCTCTTCCTGACAGCATGGTGTAATAACCTCTTCCTGACAGCATGGTGTAGTAACCTCTTCCTGACAGCATGGTGTAATAACCTCTTCCTGACAGCATGGTGTAATAACCTCTTCCTGACAGCATGGTGTAACAACCTCTTCCTGACAGCATGGTGTAATAACTTCTTCCTGACAGCATGGCGTAATAACCTCTCCCTGACAGCATGGTGTAATAACCTCTCCAGGAGAGCATGGTGTAATAACCTCTTCCTGACAGCATGGTGTAATAACCTCTTCCTGACAGCATGGTGTAATAACCTCTTCCTGACAGCATGGTGTAATAACCTCTTCCTGACAGCATGGTGTAATAACCTCTTCCTGACAGCATGGTGTAATAACCTCTTCCTGACAGCATGGTGTAGTAACCTCTCCCTGACAGCATGGTGTAATAACCTCTTCCTGACAGCATGGTGTAATAACCTCTCCCTGACAGCATGGTGTAGTAACCTCTTCCTGACAGCATGGTGTAATAACCTATCCAGGAGAGCATGGTGTAATAACCTCTCCATGACAGCATGGTGTAATAACCTCTCCCTGACAGCATGGTGTAATAACCTCTCCCTGACAGCATGGTGTAATAACCTCTCCCTGACAGCATGGTGTAATAACCTCTCCCTGACAGCATGGTGTAATAACCTCTCCCTGACAGCATGGTGTAATAACCTCTTCCTGACAGCATGGTGTAATAATCTCTCCCAGACAGCATGGTGTAATAACCTCTCCCAGACAGCATGGTGTAATAACCTATCCAGGAGAGCATGGTGTAATAACCTCTTCCTGACAGCATGGTGTAATAATATTCTCTTCCTGGCAGCATGGTGTAATAATATTCTCTTCCTGACAGCATGGTGTAATAACCTCTCCCTGACAGCATGGTGTAATAACCTCTTCCTGACAGCATGGTGTAATAACCTCTCCCTGACAGCATGGTGTAATAACCTCTCCCTGACAACATGGTGTAATAACCTCTCCCTGACAGCATGGTGTAAAAACCTCTCCCTGACAGCATGGTGTAATAACCTCTTCCTGACAGCATGTTGTATTAACCTCTTCCTGACAGCATGGTGTAATAACCTCTCCCTGACAGCATGGTGTAATAACCTCTCCCTGACAGCATGGTGTAATAACCTCTTCCTGACAGCATGGTGTAGTAACCTCTCCCTGACAGCATGGTGTAGTAACCTCTTCCTGACAGCATGGTGTAACAACCTCTTCCTGACAGCATGGTGTAATAACCTCTTCCTGACAGCATGGTGTAGTAACCTCTTCCTGACAGCATGGTGTAGTAACCTCTTCCTGACAGCATGGTGTAATAACCTCTTCATGACAGCATGGTGTAATAACCTCTTCCTGACAGCATGGTGTAATAACCTCTTCCTGACAGCATGGTGTAATAACCTCTTCCTGACAGCATGGTGTAATAACCTCTTCCTGACAGCATGGTGTAATAACCTCTTCCTGACAGCATGGTGTAATAACCTCTTCCTGACAGCATGGTGTAATAACCTCTTCCTGACAGCATGGTGTAATAACCTCTTCCTGACAGCATGGTGTAATAACCTCTTCCTGACAGCATGGTGTAATAACCTCTTCCTGACAGCATGGTGTAATAACCTCTTCCTGACAGCATGGTGTAATAACCTCTTCCTGACAGCATGGTGTAATAACCTCTTCCTGACAGCATGGTGTAGTAACCTCTTCCTGACAGCATGGTGTAGTAACCTCTTCCTGACAGCATGGTGTAGTAACCTCTCCCTGACAGCATGGTGTAGTAACCTCTTCCTGACAGCATGGTGTAATAACCTCTCCCTGACAGCATGGTGTAATAACCTCTCCCTGACAGCATGTTGTATTAACCTCTCCCTGACAGCATGGTGTAATAACCTCTTCCTGACAGCATGGTGTAATAACCTCTCCCTGACAGCATGGTGTAATAACCTCTCCCTGACAGCATGGTGTAATAACCTCTTCCTGACAGCATGGTGTAATAACCTCTTCCTGACAGCATGGTGTAATAACCTCTTCCTGACAGCATGGTGTAGTAACCTCTTCCTGACAGCATGGTGTAGTAACCTCTTTCTGACAGCATGGTGTAGTAACCTCTCCCTGACAGCATGGTGTAATAACCTCTCCCTGACAGCATGGTGTAATAACCTCTCCCTGACAGCATGGTGTAATAACCTCTTCCTGACAGCATGGTGTAATAACCTCTTCCTGACAGCATGGTGTAGTAACCTCTTCCTGACAGCATGGTGTAGTAACCTCTTCCTGACAGCATGGTGTAGTAACCTCTTCCTGACAGCATGGTGTAATAACCTCTTCCTGACAGCATGGTGTAATAACCTCTTCCTGACAGCATGGTGTAGTAACCTCTTCCTGACAGCATGGTGTAATAACCTCTTCCTGACAGCATGGTGTAATAATCTCTTCCTGACAGCATGGTGTAATAACCTCTTCCTGACAGCATGGTGTAATAACCTCTTCCTGACAGCATGGTGTAATAACCTCTTCCTGACAGCATGGTGTAATAACCTCTTCCTGACAGCATGGTGTAATAACCTCTTCCTGACAGCATGGTGTAATAACCTCTTCCTGACAGCATGGTGTAATAACCTCTTCCTGACAGCATGGTGTAATAATATTCTCTGCCTGACAGCATGGTGTAATAACCTCTTCCTGACAGCATGGTGTAATAACCTCTCCCTGACAGCATGGTGTATTAACCTCTTCCTGACAGCATGGTGTAATAACCTCTTCCTGACAGCATGGTGTAATAACCTCTCCCTGACAGCATGGTGTAATAACCTCTCCCTGACAGCATGGTGTAATAACCTCTCCCTGACAGCATGGTGTAATAACCTCTTCCTGACAGCATGGTGTAGTAACCTCTTCCTGACAGCATGGTGTAGTAACCTCTTCCTGACAGCATGGTGTAGTAACCTCTTCCTGACAGCATGGTGTAGTAACCTCTTCCTGACAGCATGGTGTAATAACCTCTTCCTGACAGCATGGTGTAATAACCTCTTCCTGACAGCATGGTGTAATAACCTATTCCTGACAGCATGGTGTAATAACCTCTTCCTGACAGCATGGTGTAATAACCTCTTCCTGACAGCATGGTGTAGTAACCTCTTCCTGACAGCATGGTGTAATAACCTCTTCCTGACAGCATGGTGTAATAATCTCTTCCTGACAGCATGGTGTATTAACCTCTTCCTGACAGCATGGTGTAATAACCTCTTCATGACAGCATGGTGTAATAACCTCTTCCTGACAGCATGGTGTAATAACCTCTTCCTGACAGCATGGTGTAATAACCTCTTCCTGACAGCATGGTGTAATAACCTCTTCCTGACAGCATGGTGTAATAACCTCTTCCTGACAGCATGGTGTAATAACCTCTTCCTGACAGCATGGTGTAATAACCTCTCCCTGACAGCATGGTGTAATAACCTCTTCCTGACAGCATGGTGTAGTAACCTCTTCCTGACAGCATGGTGTAGTAACCTCTTCCTGACAGCATGGTGTAGTAACCTCTTCCTGACAGCATGGTGTAGTAACCTCCTCCTGACAGCATGGTGTAATAACCTCTTACTGACAGCATGTTGTATTAACCTCTTCCTGACAGCATGGTGTAATAACCTCTTCATGACAGCATGGTGTAATAACCTCTTCCTGACAGCATGGTGTAATAATCTCTTCCTGACAGCATGGTGTAATAACCTATTCCTGACAGCATGGTGTAATAACCTCTTCCTGACAGCATGGTGTAATAACCTATTCCTGACAGCATGGTGTAATAACCTCTTCCTGACAGCATGGTGTAATAACCTATTCCTGACAGCATGGTGTAGTAACCTCTTCATGACAGCATGGTGTAATAACCTCTTCCTGACAGCATGGTGTAATAACCTCTTCCTGACAGCATGGTGTAATAACCTATCCAGGAGAGCATGGTGTAATAACCTCTTCCTGACAGCATGGTGTAATAACCTCTTCCTGACAGCATGGTGTAATAACCTCTTCCTGACAGCATTGTGTAATAACCTCTTCCTGACAGCATGGTGTAATAACCTCTTCCTAACAGCATGGTGTATTAACCTCTTCCTGACAGCATGGTGTAGTAACCTCTTCCTGACAGCATGGTGTAATAACCTCTCCCTGACAGCATGGTGTAATAACCTCTCCCTGACAGCATGGTGTAATAACCTCTCCCTGACAGCATGGTGTAATAACCTCTTCCTGACAGCATGGTGTAATAACCTCTTCCTGACAGCATGGTGTAGTAACCTCTTCCTGACAGCATGGTGTAATAACCTCTTCCTGACAGCATGGTGTAATAACCTCTTCCTGACAGCATGGTGTAGTAACCTCTTCCTGACAGCATGGTGTAATAACCTCTCCCTGACAGCATGGTGTAATAACCTCTCCCTGACAGCATGGTGTAATAACCTCTCCCTGACAGCATGGTGTAATAACCTCTTCCTGACAGCATGGTGTAATAACCTCTTCCTGACAGCATGGTGTAATAACCTCTTCCTGACAGCATGGTGTAATAACCTCTTCCTGACAGCATGGTGTAATAACCTCTTCCTGACAGCATGGTGTAATAACCTCTCCCTGACAGCATGGTGTAATAACCTCTTCCTGACAGCATGGTGTAGTAACCTCTCCCTGACAGCATGGTGTAATAACCTCTTCCTGACAGCATGGTGTAGTAACCTCTCCCTGACAGCATGGTGTAATAACCTCTTCCTGACAGCATGGTGTAATAACCTCTTCCTGACAGCATGGTGTATTAACCTCTTCCTGACAGCATGGTGTAATAACCTCTTCCTGACAGCATGGTGTAGTAACCTCTTCCTGACAGCATGGTGTAGTAACCTCTTCCTGACAGCATGGTGTAGTAACCTCTTCCTGACAGCATGGTGTAGTAACCTCTTCCTGACAGCATGGTGTAATAACCTCTTCCTGACAGCATGGTGTAATAATCTCTTCCTGACAGCATGGTGTATTAACCTCTTCCTGACAGCATGGTGTAATAACCTCTTCCTGACAGCATGTTGTAATAACCTCTTCATGACAGCATGGTGTAATAACCTCTTCCTGACAGCATGGTGTAATAACCTCTTCCTGACAGCATGGTGTAATAACCTCTTCCTGACAGCATGGTGTAATAACCTCTTCCTGACAGCATGGTGTAATAACCTCTCCCTGACAGCATGGTGTAATAACCTCTTCCTGACAGCATGGTGTAGTAACCTCTTCCTGACAGCATGGTGTAGTAACCTCTTCCTGACAGCATGGTGTATTAACCTCTTCCTGACAGCATGGTGTAATAACCTCTTCCTGACAGCATGGTGTAATAACCTCTTCCTGACAGCATGGTGTAATAACCTCTTCCTGACAGCATGGTGTAATAACCTCTTCCTGACAGCATGGTGTAGTAACCTCTTCCTGACAGCATGGTGTAGTAACCTCTTCCTGACAGCATGGTGTAGTAACCTCTTCCTGACAGCATGGTGTATTAACCTCTTCCTGACAGCATGGTGTAATAACCTCTTCCTGACAGCATGGTGTAATAACCTCTTCCTGACAGCATGGTGTAATAACCTCTTCCTGACAGCATGGTGTAGTAACCTCTTCCTGACAGCATGGTGTAATAACCTCTTCCTGACAGCATGGTGTAGTAACCTCTTCCTGACAGCATGGTGTAATAATCTCTTCCTGACAGCATGGTGTAATAACCTCTTCCTGACAGCATGGTGTAGTAACCTCTTCCTGACAGCATGGTGTAGTAACCTCTTCCTGACAGCATGGTGTAGTAACCTCTCCCTGACAGCACGGTGTAGTAACCTCTTCCTGACAGCACGGTGTAATAACCTCTTCCTGACAGCACGGTGTAATAACCTCTTCCTGACAGCACGGTGTAATAACCTCTTCCTGACAGCATGGTGTAATAATCTCTTCCTGACAGCATGGTGTAATAACCTCTTCCTGACAGCATGGTGTAGTAACCTCTTCCTGACAGCATGGTGTAGTAACCTCTTCCTGACAGCATGGTGTAATAACCTCTTCCTGACAGCATGGTGTAATAACCTCTCCCTGACAGCATGGTGTAATAACCTCTTCCTGACAGCATGGTGTAGTAACCTCTTCCTGACAGCATGGTGTAGTAACCTCTTCCTGACAGCATGTTGTAATAACCTCTTCATGACAGCATGGTGTAATAACCTCTTCCTGACAGCATGGTGTAATAACCTCTTCCTGACAGCATGGTGTAATAACCTCTTCCTGACAGCATGGTGTAATAACCTCTTCCTGACAGCATGGTGTAATAACCTCTCCCTGACAGCATGGTGTAATAACCTCTTCCTGACAGCATGGTGTAGTAACCTCTTCCTGACAGCATGGTGTAGTAACCTCTTCCTGACAGCATGGTGTATTAACCTCTTCCTGACAGCATGGTGTAATAACCTCTTCCTGACAGCATGGTGTAATAACCTCTTCCTGACAGCATGGTGTAATAACCTCTTCCTGACAGCATGGTGTAATAACCTCTTCCTGACAGCATGGTGTAATAACCTCTTCCTGACAGCATGGTGTTGTAACCTCTTCCTGACAGCATGGTGTAGTAACCTCTTCCTGACAGCATGGTGTAGTAACCTCTTCCTGACAGCATGGTGTATTAACCTCTTCCTGACAGCATGGTGTAATAACCTCTTCCTGACAGCATGGTGTAATAACCTCTTCCTGACAGCATGGTGTAATAACCTCTTCCTGACAGCATGGTGTAGTAACCTCTTCCTGACAGCATGGTGTAATAACCTCTTCCTGACAGCATGGTGTAGTAACCTCTTCCTGACAGCATGGTGTAATAATCTCTTCCTGACAGCATGGTGTAATAACCTCTTCCTGACAGCATGGTGTAGTAACCTCTTCCTGACAGCATGGTGTAGTAACCTCTTCCTGACAGCATGGTGTAGTAACCTCTCCCTGACAGCATGGTGTAGTAACCTCTTCCTGACAGCACGGTGTAATAACCTCTTCCTGACAGCACGGTGTAATAACCTCTTCCTGACAGCACGGTGTAATAACCTCTTCCTGACAGCATGGTGTAATAATCTCTTCCTGACAGCATGGTGTAATAACCTCTTCCTGACAGCATGGTGTAGTAACCTCTTCCTGACAGCATGGTGTAGTAACCTCTTCCTGACAGCATGGTGTAATAACCTCTTCCTGACAGCATGGTGTAATAACCTCTCCCTGACAGCATGGTGTAATAACCTCTTCCTGACAGCATGGTGTAGTAACCTCTTCCTGACAGCATGGTGTAGTAACCTCTCCCTGACAGCATGGTGTAGTAACCTCTCCCTGACAGCATGGTGTAATAACCTCTTCCTGACAGCATGGTGTAATAACCTCTTCCTGACAGCATGGTGTAATAACCTCTTCCTGACAGCATGGTGTAATAACCTCTTCCTGACAGCATGGTGTAATAACCTCTTCCTGACAGCATGGTGTAATAACCTCTTCCTGACAGCATGGTGTAATAACCTCTTCCTGACAGCATGGTGTAATAACCTCTTCCTGACAGCATGGTGTAGTAACCTCTTCCTGACAGCATGGTGTAGTAACCTCTTCCTGACAGCATGGTGTAATAACCTCTTCCTGACAGCATGGTGTAATAACCTCTTCCTGACAGCATGGTGTAGTAACCTCTTCCTGACAGCATGGTGTATTAACCTCTTCCTGACAGGGCCATCTAACCTCTCAAACAGTCAGGGGACCGTGATCCACTGCTCTGTCGTTCATCTATGAGGGAGTGTGAACCAAAGTGCAGGCCGTTAGGTAAGTAGGGCCGCAATACACGTGCGCGCACGCACGCACACACAGCCTAGTTATCAGACTGTCTGCCCCCTTGATCCTAGCCCAATAGGTCCATCTAATAGATCAGTAAGGATCACATAGGTGTCAACAACAGGGTGAGAGCGTCTTGGCCCAGAATAAACCATTCAACAAGACTAGAGTAGTGGCTCTGGCCCATTCCAAGAAGAACCCGTGTGTGTGTCCCAAATGACATCCTATGCCCTATTTAGTGCACCACATTTGACTTGAGCCCTATGAGCCTTGATCAAGAAGTAGTGCACTAGAAAGGGAATAGGTTACCATTTGAGTTGGACCATTACCCCGCTATGCTCTAGTTAGTGCACTACATTTTTCAAGGACCCATAGGTCTCTGGTCAAAAGCAACAGGGTGTCATTTTTGACACAGCTATTGACAAAGCAGGAACAGAATGTTATATTAGTTACCAAGGTTACCTTATTCCGTACATGACAGCAACGAGCCTGTCTCCCACACACTGCACCTTGTACAGTAGACTCAGTAGTTGTTGATTTAGCTGTACAGTAGACTGAGTAGTCGTTGATTTAGCTGTACAGTAGACTCAGTAGTTGTTGATTTAGCTGTACAGTAGACTCAGTAGTTGTTGATTTAGCTGTACAGTAGACTGAGTAGTCGTTGATTTAGCTGTACAGTAGACTCAGTAGTTGTTGATTTAGCTGTACAGTAGACTGAGTAGTCGTTGATTTAGCTGTACAGTAGACTCAGTAGTCGTTGATTTTGCTGTACAGTAGACTGAGTAGTCGTTGATTTAGCTGTACAGTAGACTCAGTAGTTGTTGATTTAGCTGTACAGTAGACTCAGTAGTTGTTGATTTAGCTGTACAGTAGACTCAGTAGTTGTTGATTTAGCTGTACAGTAGACTCAGTAGTTGTTGATTTAGCTGTACAGTAGACTCAGTAGTTGTTGATTTAGCTGTACAGTAGACTCAGTAGTTGTTGATTTAGCTGTACAGTAGACTGAGTAGTCGTTGATTTAGCTGTACAGTAGACTGAGTAGTTGTTGAGTTAGCTGTACAGTAGACTCAGTAGTTGTTGATTTAGCTGTACAGTAGACTGAGTAGTCGTTGATTTAGCTGTACAGTAGACTCAGTAGTCGTTGATTTTGCTGTACAGTAGACTGAGTAGTCGTTGATTTAGCTGTACAGTAGACTCAGTAGTTGTTGATTTAGCTGTACAGTAGACTCAGTAGTTGTTGATTTAGCTGTACAGTAGACTGAGTAGTCGTTGATTTAGCTGTAGAGTAGACTGAGTAGTTGTTAATTTAGCTGTACAGTAGACTGAGTAGTCGTTGATTTAGCTGTGTTAAGGCCTTGAATTATGATGAGTCTACGCCTTGGCATAACAATATCTTGGGATTTGTACTGTTGTCATGGTGATGACATCATCAGGTACGCATGGCAACCTTTTTCCACCCAGGAAAATCTGAGGAGCTTCCATGACGATGTGCATCTCCTGATTGGTTTTCGAGGACAACTATAACTGAACCATTGTTAAGCTTTATCTTGGTTCTTTCAATACATACTGCATTCTCTTTACCCTGGCCCTGGCCATATCACAAACCACTGTACTCCAAACCACTCAGACTGTGGATCCCATTGTCGTTGACACAGGTCAAAGGTCAAAGGCATATTCAGGAAGGCTCAACGCTAAGAACGTTTTGGTAGAAATGCATAATGTAGAACCAATTTTTTTTGCTTTTTAACAGAGAACAGACAATCTTGTCATTTCTATCTGCGATGTTGTGAATCTGCGACCCTTCTGACACACCCCAGGACTGTATACAGTAATATGTCTAGTTACACTCAGACCTTTTTTTATTTTCTCTGTGGCTGGCTGACTGATTCACTGACTGACTGACTGGCTGGCTGACTGATTCACTGACTGACTGACAGACTGACTGGCTGGCTGGCTGATTGGTTAACCCCCTGGCAGGCGGGCTGACTGAGTGGATAACCCACTAGCTGGCTGATTGACTGGCTGACTGGATAACCCACTGGCTGGCTGAGTGGTTAACTGACTTTCTGGTTAACTGACTTTCTGGTTAACTGACTTTCTGGCTAACGTACTGGATGACTGACTGACTGGATGACTGACTGGCGGAGGTGGTGAAATATTTAGCAGGACAGGCTGGCCGCTTTCCAGCCTCCGGCCGGTCCTGTCGGTCGGCCCTGTCTGACGCTGACACTGAGTGAGCCCCTCTGATGTAACCCCTAGGTCCCCCACCTGTCATTTATTGATGTCTGCAGATGTGCCTGCATGGTAATGGCAGAGAGAGCGACAGCCCTACAGTACCGTGTAACAATCACACAGTGAAGGGGCAAAGTGAAGGGATAGCAGAGGGAAGGATGGATGTATTGCATTATTTATGGTCCCTGGGGAGGGATGAAAGTGTGCCTACTGGCAACGGGGAAGAGAGAGAGAGATGTTTTAACACATTACATAGTGTAGCTTGCTGCAGACATCCACAGGTTGAGCCTCCCACCCTCCTGGTCGGTGTTGGACCCCCCCACCCTCCTGGTCGGTGTTGGACCCCCCCACCCACCTGGTCGGTGTTGGACCCCCCCCACCCACCTGGTCGGTGTTGGACCCCCCCACCCTCCTGGTCGGTGTTGGACCCCCCCACCCTCCTGGTCGGTGTTGGACCCCCCCACCCTCCTGGTCGGTGTTGGACCCCCCCACCCTCCTGGTCGGTGTTGGACCCCCCCACCCTCCTGGTCGGTGTTGGACCCCCCCACCCTCCTGGTCGGTGTTGGACTCCCCCACCCTCCTGGTCGGTGTTGGACCCCCCCACCCTCCTGGTCGGTGTTGGACCCCCCCACCCTCCTGGTCGGTGTTGGACTCCCCCCACCCTCCTGGTCGGTGTTGGACCCCCCCGCCCTCCTGGTCGGTGTTGGACCCCCCCGCCCTCCTGGTCGGTGTTGGACCCCCCCACCCTCCTGGTCGTTGTTGGAACCCCCCACCCTCCTGGTCGGTGTTGGACCCCCCCACCCTCCTGGTCGGTGTTGGGAGGTTGGTGTTGGGCTAATGGCAAGACCCTGGACAGGTCTGGGGTTAGGAGTGGGGTGGTGGGGTACCAGGAGAAAAGGAAAGGGCCTTCCTCCTCTCGGTAGCATGTAGACTAGTAGGGATCTAGGGCGTAAAGTAACTCTCACTTTTAGAAGTTGGCATTCTGTTAACTCATACGTAAAACTAATTGTGGACTCATCTTATATAGTATTCTATATAGTACTCATATTAAATAGTATTTGTGACCAATGAAGAAAAAACCCACTTCAAAAACATCACCTCAAACTTTCCGGCTTGCTATTTCCTCATAGAGAATGTCATCCTGCCTCATTGTATGAGCTGGCCAATCAGCGGTCTACTCACATACATTTTTCTAATGACTGGTATTCTGTTGTTGGGTTATGCCCACAACTTTCCAACACAGAAAAGTTGCTTTATAACATAAAAAAATAACTATTGGAAGGAAAAGTATTTCACTCATATTGTAATTAATTATAGGTCATATTTTATAGAAATCTACTTTAAGCAGGCTTGACGTCACCTCTCATTGGTAGGCTGCTGCTGCTCAGGATGAGACAGGTGGGGTGTGGGGATCACTTCCTGTGTGTGTCAGGGTTTCCGTTAGGAAAATGTGGCGTCGGACATTTGACAGGCAGCATTTTAATTTTACCAGACATAAGAAATTTACTGGACCCATGTGCGTTGGGTTTGTAACCTGATTAGGGTGTCCACCCACGGTGCTCAGAATGACAGAAATCACATTTAGATTACGGTCATTCATATTCATGGAACATGCAAGTCGATGATCCTATGGCGTGCGTACTCGTTACCGATGAGCAATTTGGAGATGTAACTGTCCACATGACCTTTTCTTCAGCCAACAAGACGAGTAAAGAGCAGCAAAATCACAAGCAGTCTACAATCCCCATACAATCCTCTACAATCCCCATCACAAGCAGTCTACAATCCTCACTATGTCAGTCTACAATCCCCCCATAGTAGAAAAGTTGACCTCTTCTATTGGTCAGCTCGTCGTTCTGTGCGAGAAAGAAATAGCCTATTCCAAAACAGACTCTGGGACAGTTGTGAGATGATACAACCAGTAGCCCTGGGCTGCATGTTAAAAGACTCATGCAACAGATCAGAGCGTTTAGCTTAAAATGTTGAAAAACTGTTAGTTCTTCACATTATAAGCGCACAGCAATGCACACAAGGCAGTAGGAGGCTACGCGCGGATGTGAGTTCCATCATGCAATTAACAGGAAAACACTGCTGTCAAAAGCACACTGCACATGCGGGCGGTTTTATGAGACGGAGATGAAAATATATGCTAGACAAGTTGGAAGAGGTGAGATCTAAAGATGCAACAACTATCATGGGTTACTAATAAGACTAGCATTGTGTCTCTTGGCTGCTGGAGAATGAAAGATAGTTGATTTGAAAACTATTAGAACATGAGAGAAAAAAAAGACTTCTGGTTTCAATGGCATATGGAAGTCTTTCTATAAGAAACGCCTGCGCGTTTGGTTCGATTTTGGCTAGGCTACTTTAAAGCAAGGTAAGACATGCCTCATATGTTGTAAAATGTTCGGGTTTCTAACAATGAAGTATATGTTTTCAAAATGCATACTGCCTCCAGCTCATTGCAAGGTGGTGTGTGACGTGCTGAAGCCTAGTTGCCTGTCCACTTGACTGGCAAATGGGAAGCACGCTTCAACTACCAGTTGAGAAATTTAAAAAATAGTAGCTATTTTTAATTGTGGCCATCAAAACTGTTTTTTTTTAACACACGATTGCCCTTTAGAATTGCTTGCACGACGATTGGGCTTTTCACTTCAGCAGCAACAAACAGCTGTTTGATGAGCTGCAGCAGCAGCACCTCTCATCGACTGCTATTTTAATCAATAGGCTAAAATGCACTATTTGGCAATGTGCTTTTTCTTCTCCCAGACTATTGGTCGGTTCCAACTTTATTTATCGACTTAACTTTTTTTTTTGGAGGGGAGGGGGGGGGGGCCAAAAGACTGCTATTACCGACTAACTGGAACCTTGGTGTGTGTGTGTGTGTGTGTGTGTGTGTGTGTGTGTGTGTGTGTGTGTGTGTGTGTGTGTGTGTGTGTGGTGTGTGTGTGTGGTGTGTGTGTGTGTGCGTGTTTGTTGTTGTGTTCCTGCATTAGCTCATGCACGTGTTTGGGGGCGGGGCGGGGGGTACTTACACCTGATTCATTTGAACCAGAGCCTTACCTGACAGGAGTGTAAATTGCTCCGATTAGGATTCCGACAGTCCTGGCATCTGGTGTCTCTTCCCTGTAATGGGAGCCATCACTCCCAACGTTATTGATCTACCTCTCATCTCTGCCCATTGTTTTCACGAGACGCCTAACTCTGGGGTGATCATCTCCAATCATAACACTACCGTGCATCACACCCTGCATTGAATGCTAATGACCAACGCGGATAGTAGTTCACATAGTGCTTCTCGGCACTGCGAGATAGCAGACTGATGATGGATCTTATTACAGCCGTCCGCTATTGAATGCTAAGACAGTGTACCGTACTGCATTGACAATGCCATGTGCACCTCACACAACCTACTGGGCCCGTATTCATAACGTGTCTGAGGGTTGATCTAGGATCAGGTCCATCTAATTGTATTGATTATGATCACGAATGTTAGGAAGGCAACGCTGATCCTAGATCAGCACTCCTACTCTGAGACACTTTACGGGTTCAGCTCTTAGACTGGCAGCATTTTGTTTTTGTTCTTGTAGATTTGATGAGGCGAAGATGAGCGTACATGACGTGATGTGATGACTTCCTTCAAATGACAGGGCAGGGTGTGTCAATGGAGTCGTCTGCTCTGCATGCTAACCAATGGAGTCGTCTGCTCTGCATGCTAACCAATGGAGTCGTCTGCTCTGCATGCTAACCAATGGAGTCGTCTGCTCTGCATGCTACCCAATGGAGTCGTCTGCTCTGCATGCTAACCAATGGAGTCGTCTGCTCTGCATGCTAACCAATGGAGTCGTCTGCTCTGCATGCTACCCAATGGAGTCGTCTGCTCTGCATGCTAACCAATGGAGTCGTCTGCTCTGCATGCTAACCAATGGAGTCGTCTGCTCTGCATGCTAACCAATGGAGTCGTCTGCTCTGCATGCTAACCAATGGAGTCGTCTGCTCTGCATGCTACCCAATGGAGTCGTCTGCTCTGCATGCTAACCAATGGAGTCGTCTGCTCTGCATGCTAACCAATGGAGTCGTCTGCTCTGCATGCTAACCAATGGAGTCGTCTGCTCTGCATGCTAACCAATGGATGGGATATAGATGGGATCTATTCATGAGATGGAACCTGGCAGGCGCTTGGACACAACTCAGAACAGTATCATATGCTAATCACCTATCCTACTGACGGGAGAGGGAGGGACAGAGGGGAGGGAGGGACAGAGGTAGCTCAGGGGAGGGTCGGAGACAAAGAGAGAAGGAGCGAGAGGGTTCGCTTTCCTTTTGTTATAACACGTTGACCTGTCTCAGTGTAGCTCCCGATCAAGGGAGCATGGCTTTGGATGTCGAGTGGGATTGAAAAGAAGTCTCTTTGGCGGGTGCAGTGCATGGAAAATTGAATGGCCTTGATTATTCATTGAAACCTGTTTGTATACCACGATAGGTGATGCTATGAAAATGATTGAAGGAGGAGATGTCTTGGAGCTCTTCCATGTGTCTTCTTTTTCCGTGGAAGTGCAACTGCGGATTGAGGGAGAGAAAACAACGGGTGACACACAAAATGGACGCCAGATAGGAATATGTCCAAATTTCACTTGCGGTTACCAGGGTTGGGAATTGAGTCAATTCCATTCCAAATCAGTAAATTCAGGAAGTAAACTGAAATTCCAACAATGACTATTGGACAATAAATTTGTTGGGAACTGTGAACCGTGTACTTCAATCCATCTTCTATTTCCAGGTTGAAAACAACTGTCTTACAAATATCAGCTGCTATCAGACTCTGTGATCTCTCCCCATCGACGACTCAAGCCAGCCTACTGAAGATGATGGAAGACATCAAGGAACCGCCAACGCCCACACCACTTTAGGTTATGCCAATGTTATGCCAACCATAGAATTAAATAGAGAATTTATCCCTGACCAAGATGGCTGGCTGCCTATTTCAGCACATTCTATAGCACGGATAGGCAATAGGGGGATGCGGCCGGCAAGGAGATTAAATACGTCTTAGTAAATTTAGTAAGATTTAGTAAAATGTAGTAAAAATAAATAAATAGAGTGCATTCGTTAAGTATTCAGATCCCTTGACTTTTTCCACTTTTTTTTTTTTTTTACATTACAGCCTTATTCTAAAATGGATTAAATAGTTTTTTCCCCTCATCACTGTACACACCATACCCCATGATGACAAAGCAAAAACGTGTTTTTAGAAATTTTAGCAAATGTTTAAAACATTTGCAAACTGAAATATCACATTTACATAAATATTCAGACCCTTTACTCAGTACTTTGTTGAAGCACATTTGAGAGCGATTACAGCCTTGAGTCTTCTTGGGTATGACGCTACAAGCTTTGCACCACCTGCATTTTCGGATTGTCTCCCATTCTTCTCTGCAGATCATCTCAAGCTCTGTCAGGTTGGATGGGGAGCGTCGCTGCACAGCTATTTTCAGGTCTCTCCAGAGATGTTTGATCTGGTTCAAGTCCGGGCTCTGGCTGGGCCACTCAAGGACATTCAGAGACTTTTCTCTAAGCCACTCCTGCGCTGTGTGCTTAGGGTCGTTGTCCTGTTGGAAGGTGAACCTTCGCCCCAGTCTGAGGTCCTGAGCGCTCTGGAGCAGGTTTTCATCAAGGATCTCTCTGTACATTGCTTCATTCATCTTTCCCTCAATCCTGACTAGTCTCTCAGTCCCTGCCACTGAAAAACACCCCCACAGCAAGATGCTGCCACCACCACGCTTTACTGTAGGGATGGTGCCAGGTGTCCTCCAGATGTGACACTTGGCATTTAGACCAAAGAGGCAAACTCCAAGCGGGCTGTCATGTGCCTTTTACTGAGGAGTGGCTTCCGTTTGGCCACTCTATCGTAAAGGCCTGATTGGATGAGTGCTGCAGAGATGGTTGTCCTTCTGGAATGTTCTCCCATCTCCACAGAGGAACTCAGGAGCTCTCTCAAGTTAACCATCAGGTTCTTGTCCACCTCCCTGACCAAGGCCCTTCTCCCCCGATTGCTCAGTTTGGCCAGGTGGCCAGCTCTAGGAAGAGTCTTGGTGGTTCCAAACTTTTTCAATGTAAGAATGATGAAGGGCACTGTGTTCTTGGGGACCTTCAATGGTGCAGACATTCTTTGGTACCCTTCTCTGGATCTGTGCCTCAACACAATCCTGTCTCGGAGCTCTACGAACAATTCCTTCGACCTCATGGCTTGGTTTTTGCTCTGACATGTGAGACCTTATATAAACAGGTGTGTGCCTTTTCCAAATCATGTCCAATTAATAGAATGTACCACAGGTGGACTCCAATCAAGTTGTAGAAACATCTCAAGGATGTTCAATGGAAACAGGATGCACCTGAACTCAATTTTGAGGTTTTGAATACTTATGTAAATGAGGTATTTCTGTTTTTTATTTTGAATACATTTGTAAAAATTTCTAAAAACCTGTTTTTACTTTGTCGTTATGGGGTATTGTGCGTAGATTGATGAGAAAAATATATAATTTATCCTTTTTAAAATAGGTTGTAACGTAACAAATTGTGGAAAACGTCAAGGGGTCTGAATACTTTCAGAATGCACTGGGGAAACAAATATTTTGGATAAAAAAACGACCATACTTGACCGCCTAAAACCAGAGCGAGGCTTTCATTTGTGGTGAAAGTGTTCCCTACAATTTCAATTGGACAATTTGAACGAACATTCGAAAATGTTATGGTGAAACAAACAGCTAATATTTGGAAGGATTATTGTGGTATTTTAGCACCAATAATCACATTATTTAGCTATTCCTACTACATGTAAATAAAAGCCTACACGACCACATTATTGCTATTGGCAGTTCAGGTCCGAAACAGACAATTTTATTTGCCACTCGCACGCTATCTTCTCAGACTGTTAGCTAATGTTGCGATCTCCACTTTTTTTCCTTCCAGCCTTCCATTCAATTTTGATGTCCCGGTGTGGCTTTCAAGCCTCAATGTTTCCCATCCCATGCCCCTTTTGTAGAGCTATGCAGGTCTATGACATCAGCTGCCCTAGTTTATCATCTCTGACACTAGCATTATGTCAACCTAGCTATGTTTCTACAGCTTCCACCATTTTTTTTATCCCATGTTTGGCCCGTTTAGTGTTGGGGTTAGGGTTGCAATACATTGATGTGTTCTCTCTCTCTCTCTCGCTCTCGCTCTCGCTCTCGCTCTCGCTCTCGCGCTCTCGCTCTCTCGCTCTCTCTTCCCCTTTACACTCCCTATGGCTTACTCCCCCTCAATTTCTCCTCCACCTCCCTCTTCCACTATCCTGTCTCCCTCTCTATCCCTCCTTATTCTCTCTCCCTCTCTTCCCCTTTACACTCCCTATGGCTTACTCCCCCTCAATTTCTCCTCCACCTCCCTCTTCCACTATCCTGTCTCCCTCTCTATCCCTCCTTATTCTCTCTTTCTCTCTCCCCCCCACTCAGTGGCTTTCAGGTTGTCAGCTACCCTTTGATGGAGAGAGGCTTTGAAAGCCAGGACTCCAGAAGCACTGTAGCCCCCCTCGCTGTGGTTACCGTGGCGGCGGCTAAATCGAGCTCGGCGCAGGCTGACTCGCCTCTGCTCCCCGAGGGCGAGTGGGAGTCTGGAAGCGGATCAGACAGGCCGCCACTCGGGGGTGGGCACCCCCAGCTACCTGCATGGTGAGGGATGGGTAGATAGTCACAGCAAGCCATTTGACATGCCGCCCTCTCTCTCTGTTTACTGGGCCTTCTGTTATTTTTACACACCTCTCTCTCTTTCCCTTTCTCTCTCACACACACACACACACACACACATTTTTTCTCTCTCTTTCTCTCTCTCTCCCCCTTTCTCTTCTTGCCTTTTCCCTCTCTCCCCCGCCTCCTTTCTCTCTCTTCCTGAAACCGCTAATACCAGGGCCTTTTACTAGGTCAATTACCTCTGAGCCTGTGGCTCTCTCTGGCTGAGGCTGGAGAAAAAAATTGCTTCTTTGCAGAATATGTCTGGAGAGCAGTCTCTACCAGTCGGGAGAGCAGTCTCTACCAGTCGCTACCAGTCTGGAGAGCGGTCTCTACCAGTCTCTACCAGTCTGGAGAGCGGTCTCTACCAGTCGCGAGAGCAGTCTCTATCAGTCGGGAGAGCAGTTTCTACCGGTCTCTACCAGTTGGGAGAGCAGTCTCTACCAGTTGGGAGAGCAGTCTCTACCAGTTGCGAGAGCAGTCTCTACCAGTTGGGAGAGCAGTCTCCACCAGTCGGGAGAGCAGTTTCTACCGGTCTCTACCAGTCGGGAGAGCAGTCTCTACCAGTCGGGAGAGCGGTCTCTACCAGTCGGGAGAGCGGTCTCTACCAGTCGGGAGAGCAGTCTCTACCAGTTGGGAGAGCAGTTTCTACCAGTCGGGAGAGCAGTTTCTACCGTCTCTACCAGTCGGGAGAGCAGTCTCTACCAGTCGGGAGAGCAGTTTCTACCAGTCTCTACCAGTCTTGAGAGTGGTCTCTGTTATGGTTGTAATGTATTTTACAAGTCTATGCGGCTTCACAGACATCTCAATCAGCTATGGAGGTCTTGGCAGTAAAATGTTGTTTGTCTTTAGATGAAATAATAAGCTTAATTTACAGCAAAATACACAGGCTCTACTTTTGTCTCTGTCACGGGAAAGCTTGTGAACAAACAATCATCAACAATCATCATATCTGCTCACTAACAGCTTTAAACTGATAAGTTCACTGCCTGCGTCAGCGATGTCAGAGGAAGGCCCTACAAATTGTCAAAGACTCCAGCCATCCTAGTCATAGTCTGTTCTCTCTGCTACCGCACGGACAGCCGTTCCGGAGCGCAGAGTCTAGGTCCAAAAGGCTTCTTAACAGCTTCTACCCCCAAGCCACAAGACTCCTGAACAGCTAATCAAATGGCGACCCAGACTATTTGCGTTGCCCCCAATCCCCTTTTTTATACTGATGTTACACGCTGTTTATTATCTATGCATATTCACTTTACCCCTAACTACATGTACATATTACCTCAATTACATCAACTAACCTGTACCGCTGCACATTGACTCAGTACCGGTACCCCCTGTATATAACCTCTACCGCTGCACATTGACTCAGTACCGGTACCCCCTGTATATAACCTGTACCGCTGCACATTGACTCAGTACCGGTACCACCTGTATATAACCTCTACCGCTGCACATTGACTCAGTACCGGTACCCCCTGTATATAACCTGTACCGCTGCACATTGACTCAGTACCGGTACCCCCTGTATATAACCGGTACTGCTGCACATTGACTCAGTACCGGTACCCCCTGTATATAACCTGTACCGCTGCACATTGACTCAGTACCGGTACCACCTGTATATAACCTGTATACTGCTGCACATTGACTCAGTACCGGTACCCCCTGTATATAACCTGTACCGCTGCACATTGACTCAGTACCGGTACCACCTGTATATAACCTGTATACTGCTGCACATTGACTCAGTACCGGTACCCCCTGTATATAACCTGTACCGCTGCACATTGACTCAGTACCGGTACCACCTGTATATAACCTGTATACTGCTGCACATTGACTCAGTACCGGTACCCCCTGTATATAACCTGTACCGCTGCACATTGACTCAGTACCGGTACCCCCTGTATATAACCTGTACTGCTGCACATTGACTCAGTACCGGTACCCCCTGTATATAACCGGTACTGCTGCACATTGACTCAGTACCGGTACCCCCTGTATATAACCTGTACTGCTGCACATTGACTCAGTACCGGTACCCCCTGTATATAACCTGTACCGCTGCACATTGACTCAGTACCGGTACCCCCTGAATATAACCTGTACCGCTGCACATTGACTCAGTACCGGTACCCCCTGTATATAACCTTGTTTTGTATTTTATTGTTGCTCTTTTATTTTTTACTTTAGTAAATCTTTTTCTTAACTGCATTGTTGGTTAAGGGCGTGTAAGAAAGCAATTCACGGTAAAATGTGATTTAACTGAGACATTATTCAATAGCTCAACCTATTGCGACAGATCATGCGACACATCACAATATCTAAGTTGCCCCCCCCCCCCCTTTTAAAAAAAGTCTCTCCACAATTCCCATCATATTCAGTCGCTCACTACTAGCCAGGGAAGGCTGGGCAGAAGAGTCAGGTATTTGATGAACGGCATTAATCTCCACTATACGCCACTTACCTGCTGTCAGGATCACAGCACTTTAACCTTTAGCCGCTGCTCCACGCCACTTTCCACGCTAACCGCCCGCCCCTCCACCCTGACTCTGAAAGCTAGCATGTCGCTAGCGCGCTGCCCTCCTCTAACCGTTAGCATGCTGGAGACAATTACCTCGACAGGCAGGATGTAAGGATGATAAATATTTCATACGACCATCCATTATAAGACACGAGGTTCCTCTTCATGGAGATGAAAGAGGCCAGGCCTCCCGCTGTCTGCAGTGTTAATGATTGTGTCGTGCAGTAAAGAGTGAATCTGTGTTGGGCTGTTTGGTGATACACTCCATTACTGTTGTCAGTGTTCTGGGTGGTTGGTTGTTGTTCATTTTGTGAGGGAATTGTTCCTTATGTAGACTAGTATCCATATTATAGTCTGACGTACACATTCCATTTCCCTAACCAGACTGCATCACTGTCACTATGACCTACAGAATTTTGTTTCCGGGTTCCTCCGAACGAGGCAGATAATGATGATGTACTATCTGGACATGATGCATTAAATCATATATACCAGATCCTCGCATACACTGAGGGTACAAAACATGAAGTCCCCGCTGCCCTCCCACCTCTCAAAACAGCCTCAATTTGTTGGGCGTTCCACGGGGATGCTAGTCCATGTTGACTCCAATGCTTCCCACAGTTGTGTCAAGTTGGCTGGATACCCTTTGGGTGGTGAACAATTCTTGATACACACAGGGAAACTGTTGAGCGTGAAAAACCCAGCAGCGTTGCAGTTCTTGACACACTCAAACTGATGCGCCCGTTCAAAGTCACTTATATATTTTGTCTTCACTCTCTGAATGGTACACATACACAATACATGTCTCAATTGTTTCGAACTTAAAATCCTTCTTTAACCTGTCTCCTCCCTTTCATCTACACTGACTGAAGTGGATTTAACAAGTGACATCAATAAGGGATCATAGCTTTCACCTGGATTCGCCTGGTCAGTCTCTCATGGAAATAACAGGTGTTCTTCATGTTTTACAGATTGTGTATATACAGTATATCTCTACATACACTATATACAAAAGTATGTGGACACACCTTTAAAATAGTGGATCCGTTGCTGACAGGTGTATACAATCGAGCACAGAGCCATGCAATCTCCATAGACAAACATTGTCAGTATAATTACGTTACTGAAGAGCTCAGTGACTTTCAATGTGGCACTGTCATAGGATGCCACCTTTCCAACAAGTCGGTTTGTCAAATTTCTGCCCCGCTAGCGCTGCCCCGGTCAACTGTAAGTACTGTTATTGTGATGTAGAAACGTCCAGGAGCAACAACGGCTCACCCGGGAAATGGCAGGGCGGCACAAGCTCACAGAATGGGGCCGGCGAGTGCTGAAGTTAGTAACATGTAAAAATCGTCTGTCCGCGGTTGCAACACTCATTACCGAGTCAGTCAGGAGAAGGTAAATCGACCCCTTTCACCGTGTCCTTCTCACGTAATCATGCCTCTCGTTCACACACGTGCATCTCTAACTTATTCATGATTCGTGTGGATGGTTTGGAAATCTGCAATGCCATGCAAAGCCAATAACTTCTACTTCATCACAATCCCGGATCCGGGAGCACCCCCATCAGTAAAAAAGCTGACTAGCATAGCCTAACATAGCGTCACAAGTAAATACTAGCATCTAAATATCATTAAATCACAAGTCCAAGACACCAGATGAAAGATACACATCTTGTGAATCCAGCCATCATTTCTGATTATAAAAATGTTTTACAGGGAAGACACGATATGTATTTCTATTAGCTAACCACGATAGCAAAAGACACAACCTTTTTTCCCCACCATTTTTTTCCTGCATAGGTAGCTATCACAAATTCGACCAAATAAAGATATAAATAGCCACTAACCAAGAAACAACTTCATCAGATGACAGTCTGATAACATATTTATTGTATAGCATATGTTTTGTTAGACAAATGTGCATATTTCAGGTATAAATCATAGTTTACCATTGCAGCCACCATCACAAGTCTCACCAAAGCAACTAGAATAACTACAGAGACCATCGTGTATTAACTAAATACTCATCATAAAACATTTCTGAAAAATACACATCGTACAGCAAATGAAAGACAAAGATCTTGTGAATCCAGCCAATATTTCAGATTTTTTAAGTGTTTTACAGCGAAAACACAATATAGCATTATATTAGCTTACTACAATAGCCAACCACACAACAGCATTGATTCAGGCCAACAATAGCGATAACGAATAAACCAGCAAAAGATATACATTTTTTCACTAACCTTCTCAAACTTCTTCAGATGACAGTCCTATATCATCATATTACACAATACATATAGTTTGTTCGAAAATGTGCATATTTAGCGGCACAAATCGTGGTTATACAATGAGAAAAGTAGCCAAGCTGCCATCAATATGTCGGGAGAAATCTTGGGAGAGGCACCTAATCTAATCAGTAACTAATCCTAAACTTGACTAAAAAATACAGGTTGGACAGCAAATGAAAGATACATTAGTTCTGAACGCAATCGCTGTGTTAATTTAAAAAATCTAACGTTACTACGACATACAGCGTGCGTTAAAGCGAGACCGCACCTAAATTAATGGCGGAATATGAGTTTAACATTTTTCAACAGAACAACGAATTAACATCATAAATAGTTCTTACTTTTCATGAGCTCCCATCAGAATCTTGGGCAAGTTGTCCTTTTTCCAAAAGAATCGTTGCTCGGTTGTAGATTGTCGCCTTCAACGTTGGAATTAGCAGTAAACATTAGCCATGTGGCAAAGACGTGTCCAACTCACTATAACGCAGCACTAATAAATATCCGAAAATGGCAATATATATATAAACTGATATAACTCGGTTTAAAATAACAACATTATGATGTCTTTAACACCTATATCGAATAAAAACAGAGCCGGATATATCTAAGGGCTATAACGGGAGCTTTCTAGAACGACATCCAGAGGTCCTTTTTGCGTCATGGCGAAGAGAAGAAAGGAAGGACCCCACGTTGCCAGCCCATTTATAAGCTCTCAGTTCTGCCTAGCAACACCATTTCAATTCTCACTATTCGCTGACATCCAGGGGAAGGCGTATGCAGTGCATCTCAACCAATAGAAGACAGGCAAATTAATAAACGGACCTCAGAACTGCCTGCAGATTTTAGCATTCTCACATCCTCATAGGAAAATTGCTCCAACTCCAGTTCTGTTTAACTCACAGATATAATTCAAACGGTTTTAGAAACTAGAGTGTTTTCTATCCAATAGTAATAATAATATGCATATTGTACGAGCAAGAATTGAGTACGAGGCAGTTTAATTTGTTAACAAAATTATTACAAAGTGCAAAGAGCACCCCCTATTGAGAAAAGGATAACAAAGCTGAGCATTGTAAGTTATTGGCTACATTCATAGAGAGAGTTGGAAAGAGAGTCCATCGAGTTGACCACCTTAAAATGGTGAAAGACTGCAATGACGCTGCCAAAGCTAAAATGTGGCAAGTGTGCCTCCTATCTAACTCTATGGGCAGCATTATTCTGACGAGTCCTTTCTCAGCCACACCACTAATGGCCTTGAAATCTAATTTGCAGTCTGAACAATGGTCCTCCTTATTGTCGTTAAATCCTCTTGTTGAGTTTTTATTGACAACAGAATTGATGTTCTCTAGGAATTAAGTGAAAGTGCACAATATTCTTCTCTTTAATTTCCATTTTAAGGAGCTCTTTTGCTGGGTCGTTTTCTGACCGATTTAACAGTTGTTTGTGTTGTATGTTATCCAAGCTTGGCGGATCAATGCCAGTTGATCGAGTCTGAGCTCTAGCTCGAGATGTGAACTTGAGCTTAGCTTTGTTCAAAGTGCGACTGCCCGCATAAATCCATTGCCGCTCTGTTCAGTCAGCGTGAGCAGCTCTCTCTCTCTCTCGCTGTCTAGCTATCTTGCATTCCCCCTGAAAGACAGTGGACTGTGATGGGTTTCAGCCGCAAAGTTCAAAGGAAGCCCTCGCAGTCCACTGGGATGATAATCCAGTGCTCTCCATGCTGTGTGTGAGAGAGAGATTTTATTATTATTCACACCGGCATCAACAAACTGTGAGTGGAGCAAGAGAGAGTAGGAAGCCAGGTCAACTGAATAGCAAAGAGGGCCTCTGAGTGGTTCCCCAACTCCCAATTTACCACTCTGCTGCCCCACAAAGACTTTCATCTCCGTACCATTCAGAAAGTCAACGCTGACATCACCAGAGGGTGTGGCCCACTCCCGAACGTGCACATTGCTCACCACCCAACAATCACCCCAGAGCATCTGCACAACCACTCCCACCTGAGGAAGCTGACAGTTGGGATGTTTGCCAAGTCTCTAAAGGATGTGGCACTTGGTAGACAAACACCCCATGCCGCACTGGACAGAGGACCACCCAGAGACCCCTACCAGACCACTGCACCACCAAGGAGCCCCAGGCCCCCACAACGTCCCACCAGACCCAGCGTACCTCACAGGCCCCACCCACCACCAGAGCATCACCACTTCCATCGGCTTACCCCGATTGGACCGGGCCCAGCCTACACCAGACCACCATCTCTACCAGACCAGAGGAAGCTCCGCGGCCCAGACATGGCCCCCCTCCACTCCACAGGGCCCAACAGCAGGACCAGCACAACTACGTGGAGGTCGTCAGAGAACAGGAGAACCCTGTAGGATTGAGTGAGATGAAACAGCTCCACCAATACATCTGCACTAAACCTGCACAGACACACACAAAAGCATGCATACACACACACAAATACACACAGACGCCTACTGTACTAAACGTTTACTTGTTCAATGAATAGGAATATATTTACAGTTGAAGTCGTAAGTTTACATACATCTTAGCCAAATTCATTTAAACTCTGTTTTTCACAATTTCTGACATTTAATCCTAGTAAACATTCCCTTTCTTAGGTCAGTTAGGATCACCACTTTATTTTAAGAATGTGAAATGTCAGAATAATAGTAGAGAGAATGATTTATTTCAGCTTTTATTTCTTTCATCACAATCCCAGTGGGTCAGACGTTTACATACACTCAATTAGTATTTGGTAGCATTGCCTTTAAATTGTTTAACTTGGGTCAAACGTTTCGGGTAGCCTTCCACAAGCTTCCCACAATATTTTTGGTGAATTTTGGCCCATTCCTCCTGACAGAACTGGTGTAACTGAGTCAGGTTTGTAGGCCTCCTTGCTCGCACGTGCCTGCAGTTCTGCCCACAAATTTTCTATAGGACTGAGGTCAGGGCTTTGTGATGGCCACTCCAATACCTTGACTTTGTTGTCCTTAAGCCATTTTGCCACATCTTTGGAAGTATGCTTGGGTTCATTGTCCATTTGGAAGACCCATTTGCAACCAAGCTTTAACTTCCTGACTGATGTCTTGAGATGTTGCTTCAATATATCTACATAATTATCCTCCTCATGATGCCATCTATTTTGTGAAGTGCACCAGTCCCTCCTGCAGCAAAGCACCCCCACAACATGATGCTGCCACTCCCGTGCTTCATGGTTGGGATGGTGTTCTTCGGCTTGCAAGCCTCCTCCTTTTTCCTTCAAAAATAACGATGGTCATTATGGCCAAACAGTTCTATTTTTGTTTCATCAGAGCAGAGGACATTTCTCCAAAAAGTACGATCTTTGTCCCCATGTGCAGTTGCAAACCGTAGTCTGGCTTTTTTATGGCGGTTTTGGAGCAGTGGCTTTTTCCTTGCTGACTCGTTTTACTATGGATATAAATAATTTTGTACCGGTTTCCTCCAGCATCTTCACAAGGTCCTTTGCTATTGTTCTGGGATTGATTTGCACTTTTCACACCAAAGTTCGTTCATCTCTAAGAGACAGAATGTGCCTCCTTCCTGAGCGGTATGACGGCTGCGTGGTCCCATGGTGTTTATACTTGCGTACTATTGTTTGTACAGATGAACGTGGTACCTTCAGGCGTTTGGAAATTGCTTCCAAGGATGAACAAGACTTATGTAGGTCTACAATTTCTTTCTGACGTCTGATTTCTTTTGATTTCCCATGACGTCAAGGAAAGAGGCACTGAGTTTGACACCTCCAATTGACTCAAATTATGTCAATTATCCCATCAGAAGCTTCTAAAGCCATTACATGCTTTTCTGGAATTTTCCAAGTTGTTTAAAGGCACAGTCAACTAAGTGTTTGTAAACTTCTGACCCACTGGAATTGTGATAAGTAAAATAATCTGTGAAATAATCTGTCTGTAAACAATTGTTGGAAAAATGGTGGTTGAAAAATGTGTTTTAATGACAACCTAAGTGCATGTTACCTTCCGACTTCAATTGTATATATATATAGAGCGAGAAAGAGAACAGAAAATTGTTTGCTGTTGTCTTGTTTTTCTCACTCTTAACAATTTAATTGTTAGTAGTTACTGTATTTCGGATTGCGCTATTCTTTCTTTTGCAACATGAAATCGCTATCAGTTAGCATGTGGAACATTCAGGGCCTAAACTCAACAACCTTTGGACTGAAGAGTTTAGCACTGGAGTTCAACAAAAACCTTAAAGATGGTGACATCATCATTCTGCAGGAGACATGGTGTAAGGCTGACATTGTCACTCACTGTCCCACAGGCTACCGAGAGGTAATTATGGCATCACAGAAACACAGCTCAATAGAGGCAGTGACTCTGGAGGATTGATCTTTTGGTAGAAATCCAAACTACAAAATCTAATTGTTCCCCTCAAATTTGGTAAAATCACATTTGGTTAAAACATTTGGTGAAAACTGCAAAAAGACCTTGTACTGACAGAAAACTATGTGTTCCTTTGCGCAATATATATCCCCCCTCAGAATCCCCATATTACTCAGAGGAGATCTTCCCCACCCTTGAGGAAGAGACGTGCCATTTTCAGGCCCAAGGAAATGTGCTCATCTGTGGGGACACAAACGCGCACACAGGAACACTACCTGATCTAACGAGCACACAGGAACACTACCTGATCTAACGACCACAAGAGGGGACAGCTTTATTACAGGCCATACTGTTTCTAACTGCTTTCATCGCCCCCATAGAAACAACAGTGACAGCACCATCAACAAAAACTGAAGGTATCTGTTGCAGCTCTGTAGAAGCCTAGGTCTATACTTTGTCAATGGTAGGTTACGGGGGGACTCTGGGGAGATTCACCTATCGCTCACCTCTTGGCCACAGCACAGTAGACTATATGATTACAGACATTGACCCGCTCTGATCTCATTCATCGTCAAGCCACTAACACCTCTGTCTGATCACAGCCAAATTACCTTGTTCCTCAAAAGAACAGACATGGAAACAACCACACGGAAGAATACCAGAAAGCAACCAGGAACCAAAATATCCAAACACTCTTAGATACCTTTCTGGATGCCACATTCACTCACAGTAAAGAAGGCATCAATCTAGCAGTACAAAACATCAACTATATATTCAGGCAAACGGCAAAAGAAGCACAACTGAAATTAATTTGACATATGTGTCATACTGGACTGTTCTACAAAGTTATTGAAAGTGGTGTAGGGGGTAAAACATATGACATAATTAAATCAATGTATATTGGCAGTACGTGCAGCATCAAAACTGGCAAGAAATTAACAAAATTCTTTAACCAGGGACGGGGCCTTCGTCAGGGTTGTAATCTGAGCCCTGTACTCTTCAATATTTACATCAACGAATTGGCAACTATTCTAGAAAAATCCTTAGCCCCTGGTGTTAGTCTCCACAATTCAGAGGTTAAATGCCTGCTCTTGGCAGATGACCTATGCCTGCTGTCTCCCACAGCACATGGCCTACAGCAGAGCCTGGACCTGCTAGAGCAGTACTGCCAGACCTGGGCCCTGGCAGTAAACCCCAAAAATACTAAAATAATGATTTTCCAGAGAAGATCCAGATCTCAGGGAATTAGACCAAAGTTCTCAATTGGTACAAAATATATAGAGTACTGCACACACTGCAATTACTAGGTTTAAAAATAAGCTCAACTGGACACCTTAATGAGGCAGTGAATGAACTGAGAGAGAAAGCAACAGGGCATTCTACGCCATTAAAAAACGAATTGAAATATCTATAAAAATTTGGCTTAAACTAATTGATTGTGTCATGTGGCAGTGAGGTGTGGGGTCCACTTGCAAAACCAGATTTCACCAAATGGGACAAACACCCCATTGAAACCCTGCATGCAGAGTTCTGTAAGATTCTCCTACATGTCCAGAGGAAAACTACAAACAATGCATGCAGGGCAAAATTAGGCCAATATCCACTAATAATAAAAACTCACAAAAGAGCAATTAAGTTTTGGAAACATCTAAAATACAGTGACCCCCTCTCATATCACTACCAAGCTCTGCAATGCCAAGAGCTGAGCAAAGAAAAGAGTCCTCTCATCCAGCTGGTCCTGGGGCTGAGTTCACAAACCTGTTCTACTAACACACTGAAGCCTCAGGACCAGAACATCCAATCAATCAGGATAAACTAAATTACAACACAGTCAAAACAAAACTATATTGCTTATTGGGAAACACAAGCACAAACACAAAGCAAAATGCAGTGCTATCTGGCCCTAATCGACACTGTGGCTAAATATTTGACCGTGGTTACTGATCAGAACCTTAGAAAAACCTTGACTAAGTACAGGCTCAGTGAACACAGCCTTGCCATTGAGAAGGGTAGACACAGGAAAACCTGGCTCCCTGTAGAGGAAAGGCTGTGCAACCACTGCACAACAGCAGAACCTGAGACGGAGCTGCATTTCCTGACAAAATATAAAAAATATAAAACAATTAGAGTGTCATTTCCCCAAATTTGAAACCCTTATTCAAGGTTAAAGACCTCTCTGGTGACAGTAGGCTACCCGTCCTGTGGGGGAGGACGCAGAGAGCTGTGGGTTGGCAGCGCACTACATTGCTGCCTGCCATAAGTTGAGGGACAGTGTCTGACAAAACAATCAATCTGCACATGTACTCTACTGTATGTTTATTGTTATTGTTGAATGTATGGTTATTTTGACACTTGGTTATTGTTGTTACTGTTGTCCCGTTGACAATTTTGATTCTCATTTTTATATTGTAAATATCCAAAATAAGCTTTGGCAATATGTACATTGTTACATCATGCCAATTGAAATTGAAATAGAGAGAGAGAGAAACACACACACGAGAGAGAAACACAAGAGAGAGAAACACACAAGAGAGAGAAACGCACAGAGAAGAGAGAGACAGAGACACACAGACACACAGAGAGAGAGAAACCTGGAGAAGAGTCCCCTAAGCAAGCTGGTCCTAGGGCTCTGTTCACAAACACAAACACACCCCACAGGGCCCTAGGACAACAGCACAATTAGACCCAACCAAATCATGAGAAAACAAAAAGAGAATTACTTGACACATTGGAAAGAATTAGCAAAAAAACAGAGCAAACTAGAATGCTATTTGGCCCTAAACAGAGAGTACACAGTGGCAGAATACCTGACCACTGTGACTGACCCAAACTTAAGGAAAGCTTTGACTATGTACAGACTCAGTGAGCATAGCCTTGCTATTGAGAAAGGCCGCCGTAGGCAGACATGGCTCTCAAGAGAAGACAGGCTATGTGCACACTGCCCACAAAATGAGGTGGAAACTGAGCTGCACTTTCTAACCTCCTGCCCAATGTATGACCATATTAGAGACACATATTTCCCTCAGATCACACAGATCCACAAAGAATTCGAAAACAAATCCAATTTTGATAAACTCCCATATCTACTGGGTGAAATTCCACAGTGTGCCATCACAGCAGCAAGATTTGTGACCTGTTGTCACAAGAAAAGGGCAACCAGCGAAGAACAAACAGCATTGTAAATACAACCCATATTTATGCCTATTTATTTTAACCTGTGTGCTTTAACCATTCGTACATTGCTACAACACTGTATATATATATAATATGACATTTGTAATGTCTTTATTGTTTTGAAACTTCTGTATGTGTAATGTTTACTGTTAATTTGTATTGTTTGTTTCACTTTTGTGTATTGCTACCTCACTTGCTTTGGCAATGTTAACACATGTTTCCCATGCCAATAAAGCCCCTTGAATTGAATTGAATTGAGAGAGAAACAGGTAAGGAATTGAGTAACTGAGAAGAAAGGGGTGAGTAATCCAGAGGAAAAGGAGAGGTAGAGAAGTAGGAGAGGGATGTGGGCCGATAGAAACAGCGAGTCATTTAGAGTTTACGGAAGCAGCACAAAACTGAGTACATTAGTGACTGTAATAAAAACTTCAATGGTGTTGGGTGTCAGGACAGGGAGATGGAGTGCAAGAGACCGAGATTAATCGCAAGGGCGTGTGTTTGTCTATACGTACGCACGTGTATGTCGAGAGAAAGAGGAGGTCAGCGCTCCGGCAGGCTGCTCCCAATACGCATCGTTAATTCCCTGACGGCCTCGGCTCATTTCGCGGCAGTTGAGCTAGGTGAGAAAGCAGCTGACCCCCAAGATAATTACCCCCCAATGCGACTTGCCCCCCCCCCCCCCCTCTCTCTCTCTCTCTCTCTACCTGTCATACCTGTCTCTTTCAATCTCTCTCCCTCTCTCTTTTACTATCCATCTTTCTTCCTCTTTTACTCATTTAATTTTAGCTCCCATCTCTCTCCCTCCCATGTCTTTTTCTATCTACCTCTCTCTCTCTCTCCTCATCTCTCTCTCTTTCCCCTATCTTTCTCTCTCTTCCTCATCTCTCAATCTCTCTTCCCCATCTCTCTCTCGCTCTCCCCCATCTCTCTTTCTCTCTCCCCATCTCCATTTCTCTCACTCTCCCCATCTCTCTTTCTCTCCCTCATTTATTTCTCTCTCCCCATCTCTTTTTCTCTCTCCCCATCTCTTTTTCTCTCTCCCCATCTCTTTTTCTCTCTCCCCATCTCTCTATTTATCTCCCCATCTCTCTCTTTCTCTCCCCCATGCATTTCTTTCTCTCCCCAGGTCTCTCTTGCTCTCCCCCATCTCTCTTTCTCTGCCCCATGTCTTTCTTTCTCTCCCCATGTCTCTCTTTCTCTCCTCCATCTCTCTCTTGCTCTCCCCCATCTCTCTTTATCTCCCCATCTCTCTCTCCCCCATCTCTCTCTTTCTCTCCCCTATGTCTCATTCTCTCTCCCCATCTCTCTCTCCCGTTCTCTCTGTTTCTCTCCCCCATCTCTCTTTCAATCTCCGGATATCTCTCTCTCTCTCATCCATCTCTCTCTCCCTCCCATCTCTCTCTTCCCCCATCTTTCTTTCGCTCTTCCCCATCTCTCTTTCTCTCTTCCCCATCTCTCTTTCTCTCTTCCCCATCTCTCTTTCTCTCTCACCCATCTCTTTTTCTTTCTCCCCATCTCTTTTTCTCTCTCCCCATCTCTCTATTTCTCTGCCCATCTCTCTCTTTCTCTCCCCACGTCTCTCTTGCTCTCCCCATCTCTCTTTCTCTCTCCCCATTTCTATTTCTCTCTCCCCATCTCGCTCTCTCTCATCTCTCTCTATCCCCATCTTTCTCTCTCTCCATCTTTCTCTCTCCCCATCTCTTTCTCTCTCCACTCCATCTCTCTTTCTCTCTCCCCATCTCTCTTTCTCTCTCCCCATCTCTCTTTCTCTCTCCCCATCTCTCTTTCTCTCTCCACTCCATCTCTCTTTCTCTCTCCCCATCTCTCTTTCTCTCTCCCCATCTCTCTTTCTCTCTCCCCATCTCTCTTTCTCTCTCCACTCCATCTCTCTTTCTCTCTCCACTCCATCTCTCTTTCTCTCTCCACTCCATCTCTCTTTCTCTCTCCACTCCATCTCTCTTTCTCTCTCCACTCCATCTCTCTTTCTCTCTCCACTCCATCTCTCTTTCTCTCTCCCCATCTCTCTTTCTCTCTCCACTCCATCTCTCTTTCTCTCCCCCCATCTCTCATTCTCTCTCCCCATCGTTCTCTTTCTCTCTCCCACCTCTTTCTCTCTCCCTCTCCCCATCTCTCTTTCTCTCTCCCCATTTTTCTCTCTCCCCATCTTTCTCTTTCTCTCCCCCATTGCTCTCTTTCTCTCCCCCATTGCTCTCTTTCTCTCCCCCATTGCTCTCTTCTCTCTCCCTATCTCTCTCTTTCTCTCCCCCATGTCTTTATTTTTCTCCCCATGTCTCTCTTTCTCTCCCCATTTCTCTTTCTCTCTCCCCCATATCTCTCTCTCCCCATCTCTCTTTCTCTCCCCATCTCTCTTTCTCTCCACATCTCTTTTTCTCTCTCCCCATCTCTCTATTTTTCTCCACCATCTCTCTTTCTCTCCTCCATTGCTCTCTTTCTCTCTCCATTTCTCTTTCTCTCTCTCTCTCTCTCTCGTCCATCTCTCTCTTTCTCTCCCATCTCTCTCTTTCTCTCCCATATGTCTCATTCTCTCTCCCCATCTCTCTCTCCCCATCTCTCCCTTTTTCTCCCCATCTCTCCCTTTTTCTCCCCATCTCTCTCTTTCTCACCCCATTTATCTTTCTCTCTCCCCCATATCTCCCTTTCTCTCCCCCCATATCTCCCTTTCTCTCCCCCCATATCTCTCTCTCTCTCATATATCTCTCCCTCCCATCTTTCTTTCTCTTCCCCCCATCTCTCTTTCTCTCTTCCCCATCTCTCTTTCTCTCTTCCCCATCTCTCTTTCTCTCTTCCCCATCTCTCTTTCTCTCTTCCCCATCTCTATATTTCTCTCCCCATCTCTCTCTGTTTCTCTCTCCCCATCTCTCTTTCTCACTTCCCCATCTCTCTTTCTCTCTCCCCCATATCTCCCTTTCTCTCCCCCCATATCTCTCTCTCTCATCTATCTCTCTCTCTCATCCATCTCTCTCTCTCATCCATCTCTCTCTCCCTCCCATCTCTCTCTCTTCCCCCATCATTCTTTCTCTTCCCCATCTCTCTTTCTCTCTCCCCCATATCTCTCTTTCTCTTCCCCATCTCTCTTTCTCTTCCCCATCTCTATATTTCTCTCCCCATCTCTCTCTGTTTCTCTCTCCCCCATCTCCTTTTCTCTCTCCCATCTCTCTTTTTTTCTCCCCCATATCTCTCTTTCTCTCCCCATATCTCTCTTTCTCTCCTCATATCTCTCTTGCTCTCCCCACATCTCTTTCTCTCTCCCCATATCTCTTTCTCTTTCCCCATATCTCTTTCTCTCTCCTCATCTCTCTTTCTCTCTCCATCTCTCTTTCTCTTCCCCATCCCTATATTTCTCTCTCCCCATCTCTCTCTGTTTCTCTCTCCCCATCTCTCTTTCTCTCTCCCCATCTCTCTTTCTCTCTCCCCATCTCTTTTTCTCTCCCCATCTCTTTTTCTCTCTCCCATCTCTCTATTTCTCTCCCCATCTCTCTCTTTCTCTCCCCATGTCTCTCTTGCTCTCCCCATCTCTCTTGTTCTCCCCATCTCTCTTTCTCTCTCCCCATATCTCTTTCTCTCTCCCCATATCTCTTTCTCTCTCCCTCATCTCTCTTTCTCTCTCCCTCATCCCTTTTTCTCTCCCCATGTCTCTCTTTCTCTCCCCATCTCTCTTTCTCTCCCCATCTATCTTTCTCTCTCCCCATCTCTCTTCCCATATCTCTTTCTCTTTCTCTCTCCCCCATCTCTCTTTCTCTCTCCCCATTTCTATTTCTCTCTCCCCCATCTCGCTCTCACATCTTTCTCTATCCCCATCTTTCTCTCTCTCCATCTTTCTCTCTCCCCCATCTATTTCTCTCTCCCCATTTCTATTTCTCTCTCCCCATCTCGCTCTCTCTCATCTCTCTCTATCCCCATCTTTTTCTATCCCCATCTTTCTCTCTCTCCATCTTTCTCTCTCCCCCATCTATTTCTCTCTCCCCATCTTTCTCTCTCCCCCATCTATTTCTCTCTCCCCCATCTCGCTCTCTCTCATCTCTCTCTATCCCCATCTTTTTCTATCCCCATCTTTCTCTCTCCCCATCAATTTCTCTTTCCACTCCATCTCTCTTTCTCTCTCCCCATCTCTCTCTCTTTACCCCATCTCTCTATCTTTCTCGCTCTCTCTCCCCCATCTAACTCTCGATCTCTCTTCCTCTCTCCCCATCTCTCTCTCTCCCAAATCTATCTCTCTTCCCCCATCTCTCTCTCTCTCACCCCATCGCTCTCTCTCCCCCATCTTTCATTCTCTCTCCCCATCTCTCTCTCTCTCTACCTGTGTATGTGGTTGCTGTGGTTTCACCATCAAGCCAGTCCCATAGGAGCTGCGCTGCAGCTTCATCAAGTCTGGGAGCATACGAAAGGGCATCATCATTAGATTAGTCTCTGATCGCCCTCCCTAAGTAATTATCCCTCACCTAGACTCTGGCAGGAGACTTAATTGATTTAATGGAGTGTGTTCTCTCTCTCTTCACTTCTTTTGCTCAAGAGTATGTTTTTTCTTGTTAAATATTGGGATTCAATTTGAAATTAATGGTGTACAACACTGCAGAACGCTTTTGTTGAAATTTACATGGATTTAATGTGGACCGTAGAGGGTTAATGTCATAAATGGAGATCCTTTTGTAAGAGGTCGTGTTCATTTCTGTATCAAGGAGAGACTATCACCATAGAACAGACCCAGGGACATTGGAAGTATTAATATTAATATGAAACAATAACTTTTTTTTGTCGTACAGCAAACGTTAAAGGCCCATAGGTTGGCCGTTTCGGAGAGATTTATTTACCAAAAGTGGCACTGATGGGCATTAAAACACAGAATTTAGAGTTTTCCATGTGGTTTTATAATACTTCTGTTCAAATATGTGCGAGAAATCCAATTATGTTTTATTGATCATCAAAACTATCTGGAGGCTTTGGCCTTGGATTTATGAGGGCATGGTGCAGACATGACTTCACACCTGATAAATCAAGGTCATTTCAGTTGGCGTCCAGAGGTGGGCTACTTGTCGAGGAGAGTCTCTACCTCTGTCACGGGCCGTCGTCGGAAGGAGACCAAGGTGCAGCGTGGTGAGCGTACATTTTCTTTTATTAATGTAAATGTCGCCAACAAAACAAGAAACGAAGAAACAACCGTGAAGCTTAACAGGGCCATAGTGCCACTAACAAAGATAACTACCCACAATCACAGGTGGGAAAAAGGGCTGCCTAAGTATGATTCCCAATCAGAGACAACGATAGACAGCTGTCCCTGATTGAGAACCATACCTGGCCAAAACATAGAAACACAAATCATAGAAATACAGGACATAGAATGCCCACCCAAATCACACCCTGACCAAACCAAAAAGAGACATAAAAAAGGCTCTCTAAGGTCAGGGCGTGACAACCTCCTTCATCCATCCATCTCTCTTATCTTTCACCCTCTCACTGATCATGGCGCTCGCTTATGAACCGTACCTTGTCTCTTAGGAACCGTACCTTGTCTCTTAGGAACCGTACCTTGTCTCTTAGGAACCGTACCTTGTCTCTTAGAAACCGTACCTTGTCTCTTAGGAACCGTACCTTGTCTCTTAGGAACCGTACCTTGTCTCTTAGGAACCATACCTTGTCTCTTAGGAACCATACCTTGAAAGGGATGTTTATCTCAAGGGGTGCCCAGTCAATTGTAACAGAAAAAAGTCCCACAAATTCTGTAGCTTCAATGTTTTTTTGACCTCCATTGATCAGCAGTAGTCGGTCAGTAGTGTTTGTAGATGTTGAACCTGGTCAGTAGTGTTTAAATAATAGAAGTGACCCTCTACTGTAACGGCCTTTTTGGGGGGGGGGGGGGGGGGGGGGGGTCTTACTTTGTCAGGTGCCGTAGATGAATGCTAACTGTGTATGATAATCAGTCAGTGTATTGATTTGGGTTGTTTGAGGGTTGACAATACGGGTTGAATTAGATGCTTGATATAAAGACGGATGATGAGATGCAGTGAATGTGTCGCAAGACCAATGGTCATTATTGGGGTTTAATGAACCATTGACAGAGGCGATCATCGCCATTTGTGAGCCACTGACACCTCATTCATTGTATAAGAAAAGGGAAACACTCAAACTAAAATACAGATCTGTCTGTTTGTTTATGCATGTCCCGCTCAAAACAAATCATTTCTCGTCCACACGTAAGTGATCCATATTCCCCTCAATTAATGGCAGAACTGATTGTACGGCGTAAGCAAAAACATGCTTCCACACATACAGTGCTATCCTGCACCAACACTCTTATCGACTTCAGTTAATGAGAACGCCCGGCAATTAGAACAATCAGAGAGGCAGGCTCAGACATATTCCGCGATGTGTGGTGCAGCTCATCACTGCAGCATGTTAATTGGCTGTAGCGCAGCAGAGACACCCAGACACTGGTATCAAACCTGGGGGGAGTTGATAAGGCCTGGAGATGAAACACAGGAACCATAACCTCCATGTCAATCCCTTTACGACTAAGGACAAAACCAGTGCCGGCAGGGAATACTTAATTTGAAAATTAATGGGCCGTGTTTTTTGCCCTCTTCTGGCACTTAAGTCACTTAGCAGCCACAACATCAGTCCTCCCTCCTCACCCCTCCCTCCAGTGGACGAGGAGACCTTGCAGACACAGCAGTTATAGCCCTGCTAATTTGATTAAATATCGGTGTGTCCTTGTTGCTAGTGCAATGGGAGGTGCCCGGGCGGAACCTGACTGAGTCATGCAGTGCATGCAGACCAAACTGAAAACCTTAGCTCTGTGTCAGGATTGTTTTTAGGGCTTACGGTTTTGTCTTCAATATAAAGTAAAACCACAGCTGTGTAGACCTCTGTACTTTGAGCAATCAGGCTTTGTCTAACTTTTGTCTAACAATCATAGTATTGAGAACAGATACTTTAAATGGAATGCTCTTTCAACATGAGTTGTAAGTCTAGTTGAATAAATGTTTTTTTAACACAGTCAGATCAGTTGGGGTTCTGTGTCGACGGCTCTTCTCAGGAAAACCAGCTCTTCACCTGGACGCCATCTTGAGTTGCAGTGTTATTAAAAGTGACACCTTACTGTTGAAGTCAAGACCCTATTGCTTACATTTGAACCAAACAGTTACAGCCCCTGCTGGGCTCTCACACTCATACAATCTGACCATAGCACCGACCGGAGTTTGATAAACAGCATTGGCACTTTGCTTGGAACCAGTGTTATGTTCAGATAACATGATATTAGTGTTTTACCAAGTCAATCTTCCAGCAAGACTGTAGTCTGGTGGAAATCCCCATCAGCTGAAGATGAGCGGTCACTTCTTATAGTTGGATGGAAGTTATCCAACCATTATGTAGAAATGATGTTGAATATAATAAACCATATTTATCAATCTGACTCCAATATTATGTGACTAAATGCAACTGGCCATGTGAGTCTAGAGGACGTAGTCAAGGGAACAAGCATTGCCTCACCACTTAGTACGACTATAATGAACGTGTGTCTAACTTGCACCGTTATGCAATTATTAAGAGACTAGATACAAATCCTGATGTCCAATTTTCTAGCCTGAATTTATTGAGGCAAGCAGATCAGAGATGTCCAGATGGTACACAAGCATATGCTATGTGCATAGTGTGCAGTGCCTTCAGAAAGTATTCATACCCCTTGACTCCACATTTTGTTGTGTTACAGCCTGAATTCAAAATTCATTGATAAAAAAAATAATAATAATTATCACCTACACACAATACCCCATACGCGGATTGAGGGAGAGCCTGGTTTGTTGTTTTGGAAGGTTTTGAAAGTCTATTGAAAATGTTTGGTTACTAGCTAGCTACCTTTTTGAGTTTGGATCCCTCGACGTGGTTGGCATCAGTTACTGGGACCGCTGCTATCTGTCCAGTGATCCTGCCGACCAAGGCAGGATCACTGAAGGAGCTATTTGGCGTAGCAGCTAGCCTAGCTGGTAGCTAGATGCCTATTAAGCAAGCTGGGGTTTCCTTATGGGCTTGAACACAGCCTGCAACACAGTTAGCCATTGTGGCTGGGACTGCGGATTGTCCCGGGCTTGTGGCTGTCTAGATCTCTGCTGTTTGTTGTTATTGTTTTCAATCTTCCCTGCGACCTGCCCTGTCTGGAACTGTGAGGAGTAACAACGTAACCTACATTGCTACCATGACATAGCCGGTGGGAGTACCGTCGAGGACAGTGGTGTCTCTCTATCACAGGTGAAGGATCTTTTAAATGAACAGAAAGAGTTCCACAAGCAGTTGCTACAACAACAAGAATATAGCTTCAGGCACCACAATACTGGTGGAGTCAACTAATACACAAATGGACCTGACCAAAGAGGTCCAGGACCTGAAGAACAGTTTGCAGTTCTCCCAGGGTCAGCTCGATGAGTTAAACAGGAGAATGGCGAGATGAATCCATGATAACAATGACGGAAAAATCGGAACAAAAGGAGGAACAACATGGTTGTGGACGGAATTGCAGAAACTCCACATGAAACCTGGACAGAATCTGGGGACAAAGTGAGCGAAATGTTCTCGGAGAAACTGAAGATGGACCACAGGAAAATTGAGGTGGAGCACGCCCACAAGACTGGAAAACCCACCACTGGCCCAGGTGACAGGCCCAGGCCGATAGTAGTCAAGTTCCTGAGGTTCAAGGACAAGGTATCTGTTCAAGCCAAGACCTTGAGAGGAAAGTATATTTCGAAGCTGTGCCCCAGAAGAAGAAAGAACTTATCCCAGCCATGAAAGCTATCAGCGCGTGTGGAGACATTGCTTACATCCAATATTACATTTTTCAAGCCTACTGGTTTGTAGGTTCAACCCCGCAACACACACACACACACACACACACACACACACACACACACACACACACACACACACACACACACACACACACACACACACACACACACATCAACTGATTAATCGACTGATGACTGTATATTTTTTGACTCTTGCTTTGTTTTATTTTTCCCATATTATGTCTGTCTCTGAGAGGGCTGAAAACAACCCATAATAATATACAGTTGAAGTCGGAAGTTTACATACACTTAGGTTGGAGTCATAAAAACTACTTTTCAAACACTCCACAAGTTTCTTGTTAACCTGTTGGGGATGGGGGCGCTGTTTAGACTATTTATGCTAATTTGGCTAATTTTTTAAACGGCTTCCCACAAAATCCTTGATCGTACAATATGCATATTATTATTATTATTGGATAGAAAACAGTCTATAGTTTCTATAGGAGTTGAAATTTTGTCTCTAAGTGGAACAGAGCCCATTCTACAGCAATTTCCCTGACATGGAGTCAGATTTGAGAAATGTTGGCCACTCTTCTGAAGTCATTTAAAAGGGCACTGTCGTTGCTATGACTATACGGACACTTCTTACGTCTTCCCCTGGATGCCTTTACGTGATGACGATTCCAACGGGGTCGATTGCGCGTTCACAGGCCCTACAAATGAAAAAACCCTGAAGCTAGTCATTCTTTGGGAGCTGCGTCATGAGCCTAGAGGACACCGGCGCGCACCTGTTCCAAGCGTTAGTTTAGCCTGTTATATTTCTCCGGTCATCTTTTCACTCGTTATAGGAGTTAAAAACATCATAAGGTAGTTAATTTAAAGCGTTTTATAGCAATTTATATCCGTTTAGTGCGATTTTGGGACATTTATTTTTGCAACGATGTGAAAAGTTGGGCACGCTTTTCAGTTCATCCCGAACGCAGTTGACATTTCCACATGGCAAGAGGACAGCTTTCCACCAAAAGACGATTTCTCCCAAGAAAGGATCCTTTGCCCAAGATACTGATGGAAGAACAGCTCAAGGTAGGACATTTTTATTATGATAAATCGTGTTTCTGTCGAAACATTTTAGTGGCTTAGGACGCCATGTTTTTTGACGTAGCTTCGCTTGGCGCAAACTGTATTGAAAAGTAAGGATAAATTAAAAAATGTAATAACGCAATTGTATTAAGAATTAAATTGTCTATCAATCCCTGTCCACCCTATATTTTTTAGTCACGTTTATGAGTATTTATGTATAAGAGTAGATCACTGTCTAAGTGGCGCAAGGACATTTTCTGACCAGCTGAGCTACATTTCACATTGTCTAACCATGATTTTGGTGGCTAAATATAAACATTTTCGATCAAACTCTATATGGATTGTGTAATATGATGTTACAGGAGTGTCATCTGAAGAATTCTGAGAAGGTTAGTGAAAAAATTAATATATTTTTGGCGATGTTGACGTTATCGCCCACTTTGGCTAGAATCAATGCTGGGCTGCTATGTGCTATGTGCTATGCTAATATAACGATTTATTGTGTTTTCGCTGTAAGACACTTAGAAAATCTGAAATATTGTCTGTATTCACAGGATCTGTGTCTTTCGATTCGTGTATGCTGTGTATTTTTACGAAATGTTTGATGATTAGTAGTTAGGTAAACACGTTGCTCATTGTAATTATTCTAGTCCATTTGTGATGGTGGGTGCAATTGTAAACTATGCCATCTACCTGAAATATGCACTTTTTTCTAACAAAACCTATCCCATACCATAAATATGTTATCAGACTGTCATGAGTTTTTTTGTTGGTTAGGGGCTATAAATATCTTAGTTTAGCCGAATTGGTGATGGCTACTGGTGTTGGTGGACAAATAAAAGATGGTGGATTATGCTAATGTGTTTTTAGGTAATAGATGTACATCTTTACATATTGTGTCTTCCCTGTAAAACATTTTAAAAATCGGAAATGTTGACTGGATTCACAAGATCTGTGTCTTTCATTAGCTGTATTGGACTTTAATGTGTGAAAGTTAAATATTTTAAAAAAATATTTTTTTTGAATTTCGCGGCACTGGTTTTTCAGTGGGGGGGGGGGGGGGTGTGCCGCTAGCGCCACGCTGATCCTAGACAGGTTAACAAACTATAGTTTTGGAAAGTCGGTTAGGACATCTACTTTGTGCATGATACAAGTAATTTTTCCAACAATTGTTTACAGACAGATTATTTCACTTCTAACTCACTGTATCATAATTCCAGCTGTCAGAAGTTTACATACACTAAATTGACTGTGCCTTTAAACAGCTTGGAAAATTCCAGAAAATAATGTCATGGCGAATTTACATAATTTGAGTCAATTGGAGGTGTACCTGTGGATGTATTTCAAGGCCTACCTTCAAATTCAGTGCTTCTTTGTTTGACATCATGGAAAAATCTACAGAAATCAGCCAATTCCTCAGGAAAAAATTGTAGACCTCCACAAGTCTGGTTCATCCTTGGGAGCAACGAAGGTACCACGTTCATCTGTACAAACAATAGTACGCAAATATAAACACCATGGGACCACGCAGCCGTCATACCGCTCAGGAAGGAGACACGTTCTGTCTCCTAGAGATGAACGTACTTTGGTGCGAAAAGTGCAAATCAATCCCAAAACTACAGCAAAGGACCTTGTGAAGATGCTGGAGGAAACCGGTACAAAAGTATCTATATCCACAGTAAAACGAGTCCTATATCGACATAACCTGAATGGCCGATCAGCAAGGAAGAAGCCACTGCTCCAAAACCGCCATAAATAAAACAGACTAGGGTCTGCAACTGCACATGGGGACAAATATTGTTTTTGGAGAAATGTCCTCTGGTCTAAAGAAACAAAAATAGAACTGTTTGGCCATAATGACCATCGTTATGTTTGGAGGAAAAAGGGGGAATTTGCAAGCCGAAGAACACCATCCCAACGGGGGTGGCAGCATCATGTTGTGGGGGTGCTTTGCTGCAGGAGGGACTGGTGCACTTCACAAAATAGATGGCATCATGAGGAAATAAAATGATGTGGATATATTGAAGCAACATCTCAAGACATCAGTCAGGAAGTTAAAGCTTGGTTGCAAATGAGTCTTCCAAATGGACAATGACCCCAAGCATACTTCCAAAGTTGTGGCAAAATGCTTAAGAACAACAAGGTCAAGGTATTGGAGTGGCCATCACAATTCCCTGACCTCAATCCTATAGAAAATTTGTGGGCAGAACTGAAAAAGCGAGTGCGAGCAAGGAGGCCTACAAACCTGACTCAGTTACACCAGCTCTGTCAGGAGGAATGGGCCAAAATTCACCCAAATTAGTGTGGGAAGCTTATGGAAGGCTACCCGAAACGTTTGACCCAAGTTAAACAATTTAAAAGCAATGCTACCAAATACTAATTGCGTGTATGTAAACGTCTGACCGACTGGGATTGTGATGAAAGAAATAAAAGCTGAAAGAAATAATTATCTCTAATTTTATTCTGACATTTCACATTCTTAAGATAAAGTGGTGATCCTAACTGACCTAAGACAGGGAGTTTTTACTCAGATTCATTGTCAGGAATTGTGAACAACTGAGTTTAAATGTATTTGGCTAAGGTGTATGTAAATTTCTGACTTCAACTGTATGTACCCTTAGAAATAAGGTTCAGTAAATCAATAACTTGCTGACATCAGATAACATTCATATATTAGCCATTTCTGAGACTCACTTAGATAATTCATTTGATGATACAGCAGTTGCAATACAAGGATATAACATCTGCAGAAGAGACAGGAATGCTTATGGGGGAGGTGTTTTTGTATATATTCAGAACCATATCCCTGTAATCTTATGTCAAGTGTTATTGAAGTGTTGTGGTTCCAGGTTCACTTGGCACATCTAAAGCCTTTTCTTTTGGGGTGTTGCTGTAGGCCACCAAGTGCTAACAGTCAGTATCTAAATAATATGTTTGAAATGCTTGATCGTGTATGTGATGTAGACAGAGAGGTCTACCTTCTTGAGGACCTGAATATTGACTGGTTTTCATCAAGCTGTCCGCTCAAGAGCAACCTCTTACTGTAACCAGTGCCTGTAATCTGGTTCAGGTTATTAATCAACCTACCATGGTGTTTACAAACACTACAGGAACAAGATCATCCACATGTTTCAAGTTGTCACATGTTTACTAATACTGTAGAACTTTGTTCTAAAGCTGTATCCGTAGCCATTGGATGCAGTGATCACTATATAGTGGCTATATCCAGGAAAGCCAAAGTTCCAACAGCTGGGCCTAAAATAGTCTATAAGAGATCATACAAAAGATTTTGCTGCTACTCTCATGTGAATGATGTTCAAAATATTTAGTGGTCTGATGTGACTAATGAGGAGCATCCAGACGCTGCACTTGATGCATTTATGAAATTGCTTCTTCCAATTATTGATAAACATGCACCTGTTAAAGAACTGACTGTTAGAACTGTTAAGGCTCCATGGATTGATGAGGAATTGAAAAACGGTATGGTTGAAAGAGATTAGGCAAAAGGAGTGACTAATACATTTGGCTGCACATTTAACTTACTGCAAATTAAGAAAATACAGTGCATTTTGAAAATATTCAGACCACTTGAATTTTTCAAATGTTGTTATGTTACAGCCTTATTTTAAATGTATTGAATATCCCCCCCCCTCCCCCCCCTCATCATTCTACACACAATACAGCATAATTACAAATCTAAAGCAGGTTGTTAGAAATTTTTGCAGATTTATAAAAAAATTCAAACTAAAATATCACATTTGCATAAGTATTCTGACTCAGTACTTTGTTGAAGCACATTACAGCCTTGAGCACAGCTATTTTCAGGGTTCATATAAGACATTCAGAGACTTGTCCCGAAGCCACTCCTGCGGACAGTCAGAGACTTGTCCCGAAGCCACTCCTGCGGACATTCACAGACTTGTCCCGAAGCCACTCCTGCGGACAGTCAGAGACTTGTCCCGAAGCCACTCCTGCGGACATTCACAGACTTGTCCCGAAGCCACTCCTGCGGACAGTCAGAGACTTGTCCCGAAGCCACTCCTGCGTTGCCTTGGCTGTGTGCTTCGGGTTATGGAGCTCTGGAGCAGGTTTTCATGAAGGATCTCTCTGTACTTTTCTCCATTCATCTTTCCTTCGACTAGTCTCCCAGTCCCTGCCACTGAAAAACATCCCCATGCTTCACCGTAGGGGTGGTGCCAGGTTTCCTCCAGATGTGACGCTTGGCATTCAGGCCTAAGAGTTTATCTTGGTTTTATCAGACCAGACAATCTTGTTTCTCATGGTCTGAGAGTCTTTAGGTGCCTTTTGGAAAACTCCAAGCGGGCTGTCATGTGCCTTTTACTGAGGAGTGGCTTCCGTCTGGCCACTCTACCGTAAAGGTCTGATATTTATGTTTAATAATAAAATAGTCAAACATTTCTAAAAACCTGTTTTTGCTTTGTCATTATGGGGGATTGTGTGTAGATTCATAAGGAAAAAAAATATTTTAGAGTAAGGCTGTAACGTAACAAAATGTGGAAAAAGTCAAGGGGACTGAATAGTTTCCAAATGCCCTGTATGTGACTAAACTCAACAAAAGAAGAAACTGTATTATGAAGCCAAGATCAATGGTATAACGAATGATGGAAAAAAAGTACTTTTTAAATTATGGTCAGAAAGACAAATTCAAATTCATTTTTCATTCAATCAGATGGCTTGTTCATCACAAAACCATTCGATGTTGCCAATTATTTTAATGATTACTTAATTGGCAAAGTGGGCAAACTTAGGCAGGAAATGCTAACAGCAAACAGTGAGCCATAGTACTCATGCATACATTTTTTAAATATAATGAAATAAAAGCATTGCAAGTTTCACTTTTGTGAAGTTAGTGTGGGAGAGGTGGAAACATTGTTATCAATCAATAATGACAAACCTCCTGGCATTGACAACTTAGATGGAAAGCTACTGAGGATGGTAGTCTTTGTCCTCAGGCCTGGAGGGAAGCCAAAGTCATTCTGATACCCAAGAGTGGTAAAGCAGCCTTTACTGGTTCTAACAGCAGACCTATCAGCTTGTTGCCAGCTCTTAGCAAACTGTTGGAAGAAATTGTGTTTGACCAAATACAATGCTACTGCTCTGTAAACAAATTATCAACAGACTTTCAGCATCCTTAAAGAGAAAGGCACTCAACATGTACTGCACTGACAGAAATGACTGATGATTGGTTGACAGAAATTGATAACAAGAAGAGTGTGGGAGTTGTACTGTTAGATTTCAGTGCAGCCTTTGATATTATTGACCATAACCTGTTTTCTAGAAAATATATGTGTTATGGCTTTTCTCTAATGTTAAACATGTAAAGTGTTTGTGAAATGCTTCATGTGTGCAAACACATAAAAATAAATTTCAACCAGGCAGGTGGCGACACAAAAGTCAGAAATAACAATATAATAAATGCCTTACCTTTGAAGATCTTCTTCTTTTTGAAATGCCAAATGTCTCATTGACACAATGAATGGTCGTTTTGTTCGATAAATTCCTTCTTTATATCCCCAAAATGTCCATTTATTTGGCGCGTTTGATTCAGAAATACCCCGTTTCCATCTCGCCCAACATGACTACAAAGTATCTAATAAGTTACCTGTAAACTTGGCCCAAACATTTCAAACAACGTTCCTAAACCAACCTCAGGTATCCTAAAAGATAAATAATCGATCAAATTTAAGACGGGATAAACTTTTTCCAATACCGGATAAAAACAACACGGAGCGCGCTCTTGTTTACGAGCACCAATCAGTAGAGTCCACCTCGAGTGACACTTACAAAGAACAGCCATACATCTTCATTTCTCAAAATAAAAACATCAAACAATTTCTAAAGACTGTTGACATCTAGTGGAAGCTAGGAACTGCAACCAGATTCCTAACAAATAGGGCTTCACATAGAAAACCATTGGAAAATACTATGACCTCAACAACAAAAAAATCCCTGGATGGTTTGTAATCGGGGTTTCGCCTGACAAATCAGTTCTGTTATACTCACAGATATTATTTATTATATATTTATATTTATTATGAACAGTTTTAGAAACTTTAGAGTGTTTTCTATCCAAATCTACCAATTATATGCATATCCTAGCTTCTGGGCCTGAGTAACAGGCAGTTTACTTTGGGCATGCTTTTCATCCGGACGTGAAAATACTGCCCCCTATCCCTAAGAAGTTTTAACAAAGAGTGGCAGTCTGTTTTGGAATGGGTGGCCAGTAATAAACTGGTCCAGAACATCTCTAAAACTAATTACATTGTATTTGGTTCAAATCATTCTGTAAGTTCTAGACCTCAGCTGAATCTGGTAATGAATGGTGTGGCTGTTGAACAAGTTGAGGAGACTAAATGAATTGGTGTTACCTTAGATTGTAAACTGTCATGGTCAAAACATACAGATGCAATGGTTGTAAAGATGGGGAGAGGTATGTCCGTAATACAGAGATGTGCTGCTTTTTTGACACTACACTCCACAAAGAAAATCCTGCAGGCTCTAGTTTTATCTTATCTTGATTATTGTCCAGTTATATGGTCAAATTCTGCAAAGCGGTATGTCTTGCTTTTCATTGTAACGAGAGGGCTAATATTAATACTATCATGCCAGTCTCTCTTGGCTAAGAGTTAAAGAAGGACTCTGTATCACTTCTTGTTTTTATAAGAAACATAAATGTGTTGGAAATTCCAAATTGTTTGCATAGTCAACGTACACACAGCACTGACACATACACTTACCCCACCAGACATTTATTTTCACAGGCCCAGGTCCAGAACAAATTCAAGGAAATGTGCAGTATTATACAGAGCTATGATTGCATGGAATTCCCTTCCATCTTATATTGCTCAAGTGAACAGCAAACCTGGTTTCAAAAAAACAAATAAAGCAACACCTCACGGCACAACGCCTCTCCCCCATGTGACCTACTTGTTGTGTGTATGTACTGACATGTACAGTATGTGTAACTGCTAGATGCACACGCACACTGTTCATGTTTTTACGTTGTAAATTGTGTCGGACGTCAGTAAGACTAGCTGTCACCATTGGCGTCGACGAATGGGGATCCTAATAAATCTAATCATAATGACATAGTGAAAACATGTTTTTAGATTTTTTTGAAAAATTTACTGTAAATGAAATACAGAAATATTTAATTTACTTAAGTATTCATACCCCTGAGTCAATACTTTGTAGAAGCACCTTTGGCAGCAATAACAGCTGTGAGTCTTTCTGGGTAAGTTTCTAAGTGCTTTACACACTTGGATTTTGGCACATTTGCCCATTATTCTTTTCAAAATTCTTCAAGCTCTTGTTGATCATTGCAAGACAACCATTTGTAGCTCTTGCCATAGATTTTCTTTTTTTGCTAGGCAACCATTTTCAGTTGTTGCCATACTATAGATTGTCAAGTAGATTTAAGTTAAAACTGTAACTAGGCCACTCAGGAACATTCCCTGTCTTCTTGGTAAGCAACTCCAGTGTAGATTTGGCCTTGTGTTTTAGATTATTGTATTGCTGAAAAGACAATTAATCTCCCAGTGTCTGGTGGAAAACAGACTGAACCAGGTTTTCCTCCAGGATTTTGCCTGTGCTTGGCTCTATTCCATATATTGTTCCCTGAAAACCTCCCCAGTCCTTAACGATTACAAGCGTACCAATAACATGATGCAGCCACCACAATGCTTGAAAATATGGAGAGTGGTACTTGGTAATATATTGGATTTGCCCGAAACATAACACTTTGTTTTCAGGACAAAAAGTGAATTGCTTTGACAATTTTTTTTGCATTATTACTTTAGAGCCTTGTTGCAAACAGGTTAAAACTAGACTTGGTTTCATCTATCGTAATCACTCCTCTTTCACCCCAGCTGCTAAACTAACACTGATTCCGATGACCATCCTACCCCATGCTAGATTACGGAGACGTATTTTATCGATCGGCATGTAAAGGTGCTCTCGAGCAGCTAGTTGTACTTTACCATTCGGTCATCAGATTTTACACCAATGCTCCTTATAGGACACATAAATAAGCATTAACCAGTGGGTCTTGCATCAGGTATACAGTGATGGCCAGTTTACAGAGGAGTATAGAGTGCAGTGACAGAACCCTCTTTGGCCTCAATCCCCACTATCTGAGATACCTACGGCAACCCCCAAACTCCACATACAACACCCATTCTGCCAGTCACATTCTGTTAAAGGTCCCCAAAGCGCACACATCTCTGGGCCGCTCCTCTTTTCAGTTTGCTGCAGCTGGCGACTGGAATGAGCTGAAAAAAACACTCAAACTGGACATTTTTATCTCCATCTGTTCATTCAAAGACTCATGGACACTCATGGACACACAAGAATCATGGACACTCTTACTGACAGTTAAAACCTCCCTGGTCTTTGTGGTTGAATCTATGTTTGAAATTCACTGCTCGACTGAGAAACCTTACAGATAATTGCAAGTGTGGGGTACAGAAATGAGGTAGTCATTAAATGTATCTATTTTATTTATTTTTAAAATCAATTTATTTTGTGATTTAAGATAATTTTTACTCCTGAACTCATTTAGGCTTGCCATAATAAAATGGTTAAATACTTATTGACTTTTCATGTTTAATTAATTTCAAATCAATTCAAATCAAATTGCATTGGTCACATACACGTGTTTAGCAGATGTTATTGCGGGGGTAGCAAAATGCTTGTATTTCTAGCTCCAACAGTGTAGTAATATCTAACAAGTAATATGAAACAAATTCACAACAATACACACATCTAAGTAAGGAATGGAATTAATAATACGTAAATATATGGACGAGCAATGTCAGAGCGGCATAGATTAAGATGGAGGAGAACAGAAGACAGTATATACATATGAGATGAGTAACACAAAATAACAGTTGAAGTCGTAAGTTTACATACACCTTAGCCAAATACATTTAAACTCTGTTTTTCACAATTCCTGACAATTAATCTGAGTAAAAATTCCATGTCTTAGGTCAGTTAGGATCACCACTTTATTTTAAGAATGTGAAATGTCAGAATAATAGTAGAGAGAATGATTTATTTCATCTTTACGTCTTTCATTATTTGGTAGCATTGCCTTTAAATTGTTTAACTAGGGTCAAACGTTTCGGGTAGCCTTCCACAAGCTTCCCACAATAATTTGAGTGAATTTTGGCCCATTCCTCCTGACAGAGCTGGTGTAACTGAGTCAGGTTTGTAGGCCTCCTTGCTCGCACACACATTTTCTATGGGACTGAGGTCAGGGCTTTGTGATGGCCACTCCAATACCTTGACCTTGTTGTTCTTAAGCATTTTGCCACAACTTTGGAAGTATGCTCCCTCTACTGTTTCCTGAAGACCACGATCAGCTCCTTTGTTTTATTGACTTTGATTGAGAGGTTATTTTTCTGGCACCACACTCCCAGAGCCCTCACCTCCTCCCTGTAGGCTGTCTCGTCATTGTTGATAATCAAGCCTAATACTGTTGTGTGCATGGCCACGCAGTCATGGGTTAAGAGGGAGTACAAGAGGGGGCTCAGCACGCACCCTTGTGAGGCCCCTGTGATGAGGATCAGCAAAGTGTAGGTGTTGTTTCCTATCTTCCCCACCTGGGGGCAGCCCGTCAGGAAGTCCATGACCCAATTGGCGGATTTTAGACCCAGGGTCTCAAGCTTAATGATGAGTTTGGAGGGTACTATGGTGTTGAATGCTGAGCTGTAGTCAGTGAACAGCATTCTTACATACTGTAGGTATTCCTCTTGTCCAGATGAGATAGGGCAGAGTGCAGTGTGATGGCTATTGCATCGTCTGTGGATCTATTGGGGCGGTAAGCAAATTGAAGTATGTCTAGGGTGTCGCTTAAGGTAGAGGTGATATGATCCTTGACTAGTATCTCAAATCACTTCATGATTACAGAAGTGAGTGCTACAGGGTGATAGTCATTTAGTCCAGTTATCTTTGCTTTCTTGGGTACAGGAACAATGGTGGCCATCTTGAAGCATGTGGGGAGCATGTCCGTAAACACTCCAGCCAGCTGGTCTGCGCATGCTCTGAGGAAGCGGCTAGGGATGCCGTCTGGGCCGGCAGGCTTGAGTGGGTTAACGTGCTTAAATGTCTTACTCACGTCAGCCACGGAGAAGGAGAGCCCACAGTCCTTGGTAGCGGGCAGTGTCGTTGGCACTGTGTTATCCTCAAAGCGGGCTAAGGTGTTTAACTTGCCCGGAAGCAAGATGTCGGCGTCCGCAACGTGGCTGGTTTTCCTTTTGTAGTCCGTGATTGTCTGTAGACCTTGCCAAATACACTACCGTTCAAAAGTTTGGGGTCACTTTGAAATGTCCTTGTTTTTGAAGTGTAGACATTGTTATTGTTGTAAATGACTATTGTAGCTGGAAACAGTAGATTTTTTAATGGAATATCTACATAGGCGTACAGAGGCCCATTATCAGAAACCATCACTCCTGTGTTTCAATGCCACGTTGTGTCAGTTAATCCAAGTTTATCATTTTAAAAGGCTAATAGATCATTAGAGAAAACCCTTTTGCAATTATGTTAGCACAGATTAAAACTGTTGTGCTAATTAAAGAAGCAATAAAACCGGCCTTCTTTAGACTAGTTAAGTATATGGAGGATCAGCATTTGTGGGTTCGATTACAGGCTCAAAATGACCAGAAGCAAAGACTTCTGAAACTCGTCAGTCTATTCTTGTTCTGAGAAATTAAAAAGAAACTGAAGATCTCATACAATGCTGTGTACTGCTCCCTTCACAGAACAGCGCAAACTGGCTCTAACAAGAATAGAAAGAGGAGTGGGAGGCCTCGGTGCACAACTGAGCAACAGGACAAGTACATTAGAGTGCCTAGTTTGAGAAACAGACGCCTCACAAGTCCTCAACTGGCAGCTTCATTAAATAGTACCCGTAAAACACCAGTCTCAACGTCAACAGTGAAGAGGCTACTCCGGGATGCTGGCATTCTAGGCAGAGTTGTAAAGAAAAAGCCATATCTCAGACTGGCCAATAAAAAGAAAAGATTAAGATGGTCAAAAGAACACAGACACTGGACAGAGGAACTCTCCTCAGAGAGATATTTATTCCAGGCTGCGCAATGAACTAAGAACCCAACTGGCTGTACGGACTCAGACAGTATATCTCGAGAAAGCTATGTTTCCGTGAAACAGAGTATGTTATAATCGCTTATGTCTCTCTGGAAGGAAATCTTCGCCCTCAGCTCGTCAAATGTATTATCCAGAGACTGAACATTAGTAATATAACATAATATACGAGTAATATACTCGGAAGTGGTGGGTGGTGTGCGCGCCTCCTGAGTCAGACTAGAAGTTTTGGATCTACCTCTGGAATCAGTTTAATTGCCCTGGGGGGTACGAACAAAGGATGTGATTCAGGGAAAGTCGTATTTGTCACGTTCCTGACCTATTTCTGTTAGTTTGTTGTATATTTTAGTTGGTCAGGACGTGAGTTTGGGTGGGCATTCTATGTTTTCTGTTTCTATGTTGGTTTATGGGTTGCCTGGTATGGCTCTTAATTAGAGGCAGGTGTTTGGCGTTCCTCTAATTAAGAGTCATATTTAGGTAGGTTGTTTCACAGTGTTCGTTGTGGGTGGTTGTCTCCTGTGTCAGTGTTTGTCGCACCATACGGGACTGTTCGGTTTGTTTGTTCATCGTCATTTATGTGTAGGCTATTTTCCCTGTTCGTGCGTTCTTCGTGTTTAATGTAAGTTTGTCGTCCAGGTCTGTCTACTCCGTTTTGTTATTTTGTTTATTCGTCAAGTGTATTTCGTTTTCGTGTTTTCCGTCTTTACTTTAATAAATATCATGTCTTCACAATCCGCTGCATTTTGGTTCAATCCCTGCTCCTCCTCCTCTGGTCGTAATGCTGGTAGTGCTTGTGAGTTGCCGCTGCTCTGACATCCAAAAGTTCTTCCCGGCTGTATGTAAAAACACAAAAACATTTCTGAACTAGTAATGTAATAACACTTAAAGATTATGAAATACTTTAAAGTTGCTTAGGGGCACGGCTGCCCTCTGTCGGCACCATTTTCCACTATGGGGTATTGTGTGTAGGCCAGTGACATGAAATCTGAATTTAATCCATTTTAACAGAACAAAATGTGGAAAAAATCAAGGGATGTGAATACTTTCTGAAGGCACTGTATATAACAACTATCAATAGACCTGCTAAATTATAGGCATATAGTAAATAAAATGATTACTCTGTAAAATGAGGAATGCGTTCTCAATTCAACTAATATAATTTATTAGTCACGAAAGCACACCTGATACATTAGACTACTAATTACTATCACCAATAAATAGGCTGACTTAATGTGGTTACATTTCTAAGACAAAAAACTGTGTGTGTGATACACACAGGCGCTAGCTAACAAGTTCTCAGAGTATGAACAAATTCCCTGTCCTTTTAATTCAAGCAGAAACTCACATCTAACCTGAATGAACATTTCTTTGCACTTTTCTAGTTAAAACAAAAGACATGAAAACACACCCAGAGTCTAATCAAATCAACTCAATTTAAATGATTGGAGTGCACCCCTGTGTCGCTATCTCTTTGAACTATCCACCGTCTAATGAACAAAAATAAAACCGTTTCCCGGTAACATCCATAGAACTTAGAGTACCACGAAGCATATCAAAATTCATAACTCTTCATTAACTTTTTAAACTATCCAAACACGACAATTTAATTCACAAAGTAACATTCATTTTGTCGATTTCACGTTTTAATCCATCTTCACACATCCAATGGTGTCCATGCTCCCCGGGCTCTATAGGAACTTCCCTTCCTAGAGGAAGCCACAGATTCAGGTGTATTTGATGCCTGTAATAGCATTTTTTTTTTTTTATTACTTGTAAAATAAAATCTCTCTCTGAGAAATTGTATTAGTGTAAAATAATGTAATTTCCCAAATTTTCGGAGCATACAATATAGCTCCTCAGTATGTGTATTATATATTTTTTACATTTACACATTAGCGGTGTGTGGGTATTGTCAGTGGGGAAGCCAAGCCCCCAAAAAAGCCATATTACAACCTATGTGTTGTGATAATTGTGTTGCTTGCTCTATAACCTGTTAGTTAATATACCTTGACACCGTGTTAGATAGGCCTAAAGCCGAGACAATAAGAAGACACAGTGGCAGAATAAATTCAACCACACCATTGTTTTATCACAAAACCAGAGAGCAACCTCTGTCCGGTGAAGTCCACAAAGCATATTGCACGTAACAGTTACATGACCTACAGCATGGTCAAGCAAAGTTGTTTCTGACATTTAATGACCACTAAACGACTATTGATTTACAACCACGGAGAGTTACCGCAAGTAGCAACGAAAACAGGAGCTGCCTCCTCCAGCACCATTTCAACTTCAACATTTCAACATCATCAAATCACCTCTGCTTAGTTTAATAGTGACAACTAAAATATAAAACCAATTTAGTCCAATCAATGTATGCTAAATATGATGTGGCTATCCATTGCTCTGATTTGTGTGTGTTATTTAAGTTATTTAGCATTTTAGCTACATATTGAACTTCCATCCCTCTCAGACCAGGGGCACAATGTATGCATTTATGGTTGGATCAGAATATACATTATAATCATTGGCCAGTACAGAGATTTAAGTAAAACCACAAGTCCAAATCCCTATCTCCATCCATGGCTATTTTAGGAAAGAGACAATTTTAGCTAGCTAGCAACCCACCGGAGGACAACAACACGAGATGCACAACAAGTTTTTGTCAATGACGTATGCTCTCGATATGATTGGAGTGAAGCCTAATCCAAACTGGCTTCCCTTGACACTTTTTTTGTGCACCAGGACCATTCACAGTTGAGCTCACTCAATTTAGCTCACTGCTGATTGGCTATTATTATACTTTTTTTAATTATGAAGGGAGGCCAAATGCTTGACTGCTTCCCTTGCATTCAATGCTACAGGCGGCAACAATGTCATACTCTTTTGGACTAGACCACATCAGATAGATGGCCTACACATACAGAGACGTGCTGTTTCACTCGCTCGGATGCTGTCTCTGGTGAAATACATTCACCCTCTTGCGGATTGAGGGAAAATGATGAATCACAGAGAGACGAAAGATAAATGATTTTATGTTTTTTGGGGGGAAGCCTGGTTTCCCTTGGCATCCATGAATACAAGCCACTGCACTTACTTTTACAGTGTAGTTGTTTGGTAGAACACTCTGATCCAGAGTGATTTACAGGAGTAATTAGGGTTAAGTGCCTTGCTCAAAGGCACATCAACAGATTTTTCACCTAGTCGACTCTGGGTTTCGAACCAGCAACCTTTCAGTTACTGGCCCGCTAGGATTTTGCTAACCTTTAAGTGATGACAAGACTGCACAACATTATTACAGCAATGGAGGCTCTGTGCTCTGAGCGAACCTTGAGTTTGCCATCCATGAACATTTTACTATATGCTAATTGGAAAACGTCACAGTAACATCCATTACATATGATGCTTTACCTCCAGTGTATTCTGCTTCTAATCACACCTTTTCATGACGCATTCAACTTCAGTAACCGCAAGTAATGGCAGATCACTCCAAAAAGGTAAACACCAAGATGACTCACCGGAAGTAAACCAGCATGTCCTTCATATGCCTGTTTTTGTTCTGGATTGACTTGATGTGGAAAGTGATTTTATGAAGCCCTTTCACCCCCCCCCCCCGTCGTCGTAACTCTATTGAAGCCATATGAATATAACTGTACAAAGACTGATGCTTTTCTTCTGCAGAACACGTCTGTCATTCAATTGTTACTGAAGTAGCTAAGTGTGGAAATACCTCCAAGTAGGTATTTTTCTTCTGTTCCCGGAAAAAGTAATTGTAGGCATATGAAATGTTCTATTATCAGAACAAATAGCCTTTTGATCATTAATATTGTTCCGTGGTTGAAAGAAAGAGGCCATCATAAAAAAAAGAGGCCATCATTAAAAAAAAGAGGCCATCATAGTATTTCACTCTTGGCCAAATTTGTTGCTTTTCTCCATTCAGTAGTTCTCTGTTTCAATTCTTTGGATAACGGGAACACAGTAATCTAGACATGATTTTTTTCTTTCAGATGTAGACCATTTGTGTAAAAGACATATGATAAAGGCAACTGCCCATACATTGGGGCGGCAGGGTAGCTTAGTGGTTAGAGTGTAGGGGCGGCAGGAAGCCTAGTGGTTAGAGTGTAGGGGCGGCAGGGTAGCCTAGTGGTTAGAGTGTAGGGGAGGCAGGAAGCCTCGTGGTTAGAGTGTAGGGGCGGCAGGAAGCCTAGTGGTTAGAGTGTAGGGGCGGCAGGAAGCCTAGTGGTTAGAGTGTAGGGGCGGCAGGAAGCCTAGTGGTTAGAGTGTAGGGGAGGCAGTAAGCCTCGTGGTTAGAGTGTAGGGGAGGCAGGAAGCCTAGTGGTTAGAGTGTGTAGGGGAGGCAGTAAGCCTAGTGGTTAGAGTGTAGGGGAGGCAGGAAGCCTAGTGGTTAGAGTGTAGGGGAGGCAGGAAGCCTAGTGGTTAGAGTGTAGGGGCGGCAGGAAGCCTAGTGGTTAGAGTGTAGGGGCGGCAGGAAGCCTAGTGGTTAGAGTGTAGGGGCGGCAGGAAGCCTAGTGGTTAGAGTGTAGGGGCGGCAGGAAGCCTAGTGGTTAGAGTGTAGGGGCGGAAGGCTAGCCTAGTGGTTAGAGTGTAGGGGCGGCAGGGTAGCCTAGTGGTTGGAGTGTAGGGGCGGCAGGGTAGCCTAGTGGTTAGAGTGTAGGGGCGGAAGGCTTGCCTAGTGGTTAGAGTGTAGGGGCGGCAGGAAGCCTAGTGGTTAGAGTGTAGGGGCGGAAGGCTAGCCTAGTGGTTAGAGTGTAGGGGCGGCAGGTATCCTAGTGGTTAGAGTGTAGGGGTGGCAGGAAGCCTAGTGGTTAGAGTGTAGGGGCGGCAGGTAGACTAGTGGTTAGAGTGTAGGGGCGGCAGGTAGTCTAGTGGTTAGAGTGTAGGGGCGGCAGGGTAGCCTAGTGGTTAGAGTGTAGGGGTGGCAGGGTAGCCTAGTGGTTAGAGTGTAGGGGCGGCAGGGTAGCCTAGTGGTTAGAGTGTAGGGGCGGCAGGGTAGCCTAGTGGTTAGAGTGTAGGGGCGGCAGGTATCCTAGTGGTTAGAGTGTAGGGGTGGCAGGAAGCCTAGTGGTTAGAGTGTAGGGGCGGCAGGTAGACTAGTGGTTAGAGTGTAGGGGCGGCAGGTAGCCTAGTGGTTAGAGTGTAGGGGCGGCAGGGTAGTCTAGTGGTTAGAGTGTAGGGGTGGCAGGGTATCCCTAGTGGTTAGAGTGTAGGGGCGGCAGGGTAGCCTAGTGGTTAGAGTGTAGGGGAGGCAGGTAGTCTGGTGGTTAGAGTGTAGGGGTGGCAGGGTAGCCCTAGTGGTTAGAGTGTAGGGGCGGCAGGTAGCCTAGTGGTTAGAGTGTAGGGGCGGCAGGGTAGCCTAGTGGTTAGAGCGTTGGACTAGTAACCGAAAGGTTGCTAGATTGAATCCCCGAGCTGACAAGGTAAAAATCTGTCGTTCTGCCCCTAAACAGGCAGTTCCTAGGCCGTCATTAAAAATAAGAATTTGTTCTTAACTGACTTGCCTAGTAAAATAAAAATAAAAACATTGAAGCCATGTTCTCTTCAAATCATCTTCCCCAGTATTTGTTGAAGGAAAGCTTGAGATGAGGGTGATGAGGATTTGATATATTTCAGACGTCAATGAGCATGACAACTTGCAAATTGGTGATGTGTGAGAATTCTGTATTTCATATGTATTTTCGCAGCTAAATCTGCCTAAATGGGCTGTGTCACGCTCGTCTGATGATGAAGGAGTGGACCAAAGCACAGCGTTGTACGTGTTCATAATATTTGTATAAATTAGAACACTTGAACAAAAATAACAAAGAGACAAACGAACAGTTCTGTAAGGTAACCAAACTAAACAGAAAACAACTACCCACATACCCAGGTGGGAAAAAGGCTACCTAAGTATGATTCTCAATCAGAGAGAACGATAGACAGCTGCCTCAGAACCACACCCGGCCAAACACAAATAAATAGAAAACATAGCAATAAAGAAACTAGAATGCCCACCCTAGTCACACCCTGGCCTATCCAAAATAGAGAATAGAAGCCTCTCTGTGGCCAGGGCGTGACAGGCTGGTTATATTCAGAGTGGCTGACACATAGATGTAATAATTGTGAACTGTAAACCTTATTTCAAATCATTCAATCCGGTTGCTAGGTTGGTAAAGCCAAAACATTTTCTCTGGGGAGAATGGTCCCCTCTTATGAGATGACTAGGCCTTGAAATGGGGTATAATGAACGCTGATGCGCTACAGTTTGAGGTCTGAACAGTATGGTTTTTTTTACAGGCTAATGCACTCCATTGTGGTGCTTCTGTAAACTTGTCATTACATTCTCTCATGGTAGAGGCAGTATATCATATATCGTATTCCCAGGTATTTTGAAATACCAACGGTATGATTTTCAATAAGTCAATAGTGTTAACATTTTAAATTTTTTATTAAATTAGAATATTCGTAAGTTTTGAATAAATACAAGCAGTTTAATTTTTTACTTGTACACTAGGTTAACAGATAAAGCAGAGTGCCTTCTTATGAAGCTCACCGGTAGGTCCCCAAAACAGCTGATTGAGTCAGTCAGGTACAGCATGTTTGTTTACAAAGAAGCATCAAGAGTAAAATAGGAACTTTGTGAGGTGATGAAATTTACTACCAATGTTGCCAGTTATATATCTTATCTTACTGTTAAGTTAACTATCTAAGATCTGACAAATGACCTACTCCAACTACGTTTTGCTAACTTAATCAATTCAATTCAATTCAAGGGGCTGGGCTTTATTGGCATGGGAAACATGTGTTAACATTGCTAAAGCAAGTGAGGTAGATAATATACAAAAGTGAAATAAACAATAAAAATTAACAGTAAACATTACACATACAGAAGTTTCAAAACAATAAAGACATTACAAATGTCATATTATATATATACAGTGTTATAACAATGTACAAATGGTTGAAGTACACAAGGGAAAATAAATAAACATAAATATGGGTTGTATTTACAATGGTGTTTGTTCTTCACTGGTTGCCCTTTTCTTGTGGCAACAGTAAATAATAATAATAATAATACATATAAATGTATAATAATAATAATAATAATAATAATAATAATAATAATAATAATAAATGTGTCTAGCTTCCAAGATGGTAACAGCAGACAATCCTCTCCTAGATAAGATCCCTGCTGTCTAATATTTGTTTTGTGCACGCAGCAGTAGTGGTGTAAGATAACTCTGAGCTCTTGTCTGTCCTCATAGTTCATGTTTGCATCCTTGGTACTTGATAGATTTTTGTTAGTATTCTGTTTAACTGACATTTTGTAGCTTTTTATTTTACATTTGGAAAAAATAGCGCCCCTTCTGTGCACCGCAGATAATACTGTATACCCCCGCATTGCACAGGTATGGTACGAAGGTATGGATATCTGGATAGTGCCCAACTCTACTCTCTCTCCCTCTCGCCTACTTTTCTAGCCTTCATCACAAATGTTTCTGATATTTACTTAGTCCCTGGGCATCAGCTGGGTATGACAGGGTAGTCGCCATACCCTAGCTCAAAGCTTTAAAAAAGTAGACTAAAATCATTACAATCCTCTCTGTTTAGTGTATTGGATGGCTGGCTTTAGAAGCTGCCAACCTGCAGGCCTTTTTCTCATCAGCGAGCAGAGACGTGCCGGTCAGTCGTTTAGGCAGTGCGCTGATTGCTTTGATTTGCACTCGGCCCTGTAAGCCTTGCGGCCAGCTGTTTCATGCATTGGTTACATTCACATTGATGTCATCATAGGCGGCGTGTCCAATAGGCTACGGGAAGATAAGATTCCCCAAAAGTTAATTCATTTAAATTGGCCAGAATTTGCTATATAATTACTTGTGCGTATAAAGAAATGAATACAATCATTCAAAAATACTAGTCTCGGGAGCATGATTCGGTTCCAAAGGATCATTAGCTTCTTTAAAAAATCAGCTCTGGATTGTTTTAACCGTGTAATTTGGACAGTATGCGCCGTAAATAGCCTACCAAATAACGGATTTGTTGAGTTGCAGTGGTCAGTGAGAAGCAGTTAAATAGGCCTGGGCATATCACAATATTTCAAAATACAATCGTAGGAAAAACATAGTTTAGAAAGACAATGGCTACTGCTGGAAAGAGAAGACAAAGATAAGACAAATCTGTCTCTAATTTTCAACTCCCAGTTGAGCGAACAGTGGCGTATGTTATTAGCACCAACGGAGAGCATCCCGGCAATCTTATTAGCACCAGCCGAGAGCATCCTGGTGATCTTATTAGCACCAACGGAGATCATCCCGGTGATCTTATTAGCACTAACGGAGAGCATCCCGGTGATCTTATTAGCACCAGCCGAGAGCATCCCGGTGATCTTATTAGCACCAGCCGAAAGCATCCCGGTGACCTTATTAGCACCAACGGAGAGCATCCCGGCAATCTTATTAGCACCAGCCGAGAGCATCCCGGTGATCTTATTAGCACCAGCCGAGAGCATCCCGGTGACCTTATTAGCACCAACGGAGAGCATCCCGGTGATCTTATTAGCACCAGCCGAGAGCATCCCGGTGATCTTATTAGCACCAGCCGAGAGCATCCCGGTGACCTTATTAGCACCAACGGAGATCATCCCGGTGATCTTATTAGCACTAACGGAGAGCATCCCGGTGATCTTATTAGCACCAGCCGAGAGCATCCCGGTGACCTTATTAGCACCAACGGAGAGCATCCCGGTGATCTTATTAGCACCAGTCGAGAGCATCCCGGTGATCTTCTTAGCACCAGCCGAGAGCATCCCGGTGACCTTATTAGCACCAACGGAGAGCATCCCAGTCATTTTTACAGATCTGTTTGTCAGTGTCAGCAGAGTAGGCTACTTATTTGTTTTATATATATAAAAAGATGTTGCTTGTCTCAGTCATATAAACTGTAGTAGAATTGCTTGAAATTAGTTTCTTAAAAGGCCACATTTTTCCAGTGTAAAGAAAGGAGAGGAAACGTCTCTGTGCCTGATATGTCCCTACGCACTTAGGCACGCTTTCTTCAGAAAGGTATGTTTTGCAAACAGTGATTGGGTTATATTATTAGCCTAAATTATGACTATGCAATCTACTCATCACATTAGGAATGGTAGCCTATCTTATATGAGTCTGTACATGGAATGATAGATGCATGCAGTCCTTTATTAATAAGGCAACATTTTATGGTGAAAAAAAGAGCTTCCTAAAACGTAAGACTCACGTGACGCCTGTGAATGTCGACATTTGAAGTCCTCCTTGTTTTGACTTGATAGTGTGTATTATGCATCTATTTCCTCTGCAAACATACTATTTCAGCTCATGAAACAAGGGACCAACACTTTACATGTTGCGTTTATATTTTTGTTTAATGCAGCACTTTAGAATTTTTAAATTGTGTAGAAATGCAGTCAATGAGCTTCAACCCTCTCCCCATACCTTTAATCCTTGATTCTTTACCCCCTTTCTCTCTCCCTCCATTTCTCTCTATCTATACATCTCCCCTCAGTCTCCTCTCTACCCCTCTCTCCCCCTTTTCTCTCTCTGTCACTCCGCTCAGTCTTCTTTGTCCATGTCTCTCCTCACTCTCGCTCCCTTTCTCTCTCTGCCTCTCCTCTCAGTCTCCTCTCTCCCCCCCTCTCTCCTTCTCAACCCCTTTCTCTCTCTACATCACCCCTCAGTCTCATCTCTCCCCATCTGTCCTCACTCCCGATCCCTTTCTCTCTCTGCCTCTCCCCTCAGTCTCCTCTCTCCCCTCTCTCTCCTCACCCCCGCTCCCTTTCTCTCTCTGCCTCTCCCCTCAGTCTCCTCTCTCCCCTCTCTCTCCTCACCCCCGCTCCCTTTCTCTCTCTGCCTCTCCACTCAGTTTCCTCTCTCCCCTCTCTCTCCTCACCCCCGCTCCCTTTCTCTCTCTGCCTCTCCCCTCAGTCTCCTCTCTCCCCTCTCTCTCCTCACCCCCGCTCCCTTTCTCTCTCTGCCTCTCCACTCAGTTTCCTCTCTCCCCTCTCTCTCCTCACCCCCGCTCCCTTTCTCTCTCTGCCTCTCCCCTCAGTCTCCTCTCTCCCCTCTCTCTCCTCACCCCCGCTCCCTTTCTCTCTCTGCCTCTCCACTCAGTTTCCTCTCTCCCCTCTCTCTCCTCACCCCCGCTCCCTTTCTCTCTCTGCCTCTCCACTCAGTTTCCTCTCTCCCCTCTCTCTCCTCACCCCCGCTCCCTTTCTCTCTCTGCCTCTCCCCTCAGTCTCCTCTCTCCCCTCTCTCTCCTCACCCCCGCTCCCTTTCTCTCTCTGCCTCTCCCCTCAGTCTCCTCTCTCCCCTCTCTCTCCTCACCCCCGCTCCCTTTCTCTCTCTGCCTCTCCACTCAGTCCCTCCCCTCACGTTTACTCCACACCTGTGTCTCTTCTCGGGGTGACTAGGAGGTGAGCTCTGACTCATCAGTCAAAAGGGCGTGGGGGTGATGGTAGAGAGTGTGCTAATTAGCTGCTGGCTGTGCAGTGTCGGGAGGCCAAACCATCCTAGCTACCTCAGCATGCCAGTTTGGGGAGGAGGGAGAGATGCTGTTGCCGGGTCCCAGAAGGAAGAGTGCTAACCTTTATCCAGCCGTTCCTCTCCTAATCCTCTTAATTAAAAGCCACACAGCGGGTCAAGGGATATGAGCCCCCATTTCCTGCTTCCTGTCTCCCTGGTAGCATCCTCTCCTCTGGATCCATGGTCCTCCATGCCTCAGCCTGTCTGGGTCTTCTACGTCGGGAGAGAAGACTGGGCACGAGGCATCTCATTCCCTGTCCAGGAAGTCATCAGTTGGTGTAGATGTGGGCTAGTATTGTGTAAAGATATCAAGGTAGGCTCACTCGATGTCACCTGCTGAAGACAAAGCAAGTGTTGTATATCTGGAGATGCAGTCACTGTTTTTGCGTTATCCCCACCCACATTCACAGGTTCATGACAGTGTTGAATCACTATAACGGTCTCAATGGACGAACATCTTCGAATTGCCGGACTACAATTTCCACAAGTTTATTTTTGTCTGTGAAATGGTATCTATTCAGTTTTTGTATTTTCTTGTTATCCCTTTCATTCAAAATAGTGCCAAGTTGTGCCAATGACCTGTTTGTTTCCCTCTGCGCTCTTGTGCCTTATTGTACTGTGCCAGTGGAACCACTCTTCCACCACTCCCAGTGAGCTGGCTAGCTGAAGTCAGCACTATTTCCGCATCGGGTGCATTAAGTAAATGAGCCTCTCGACCAGAGAAAGCGCTTCCTGAGCACTGCTCTCATCCACTTAAGGCTTCTTTTAAATGATGCCTTATGGAGCATCACCATGGCCCGTGGTTTCCAGGGAGACGCAATACCAACAACAACAAAAAATGAGGGGAAAGATATAACAGCCTCAGTGACGCAAAGTATAAGGCAGACGTCTACTCTACAGTTTCACTTAATTATAATAAAGTAGAAAATGAAAATAATGATTATAAAAAATTATGTATAATGTCATTACGGGTTAAGAGTTGTGTATTCATTAAGCAATAAGGCACGAGGGGTGTGGTATATTGCCAATATAACACGGCTAAGTGCTGTTCTTACGTACGACGCATCGCGGAGTACCAGGATACAGCCCTTAGCCGTGGTATATTGGTTATATACCACAAACCTCCAAGGTGCCTTACTGCTATTATAAACTGGTTACCAATGTAATTAGAGTAGTAAAAATACATGTTTTGTCATAACCATGGTATACGGTCTGATATACCACAGCTGTTAGCCAATCAACATTTAGGGCTCAAACCACACAGTTTATAATTTGGTTTACACTATATGTGTCTTACGGTTTCCACCTTAGTCTGCTTTTATCACAGAAAATGTCTATCACCCAATCACACCCTACTCCTCTCATTTCCCAGCCAATCAGAGGGTGGAAGAAGGCCAAGCCAAATTCCAAGATCTATTTTTGGGCCCTCCTCCTACTGACTTCATAACCTATCAGCTGATGGATGAATTGGAAAAGGTGACTGGTTTTGCATCATCTGAGCTGTCCATTTTGGGGGGTAGATATGTATTAACCACAGTTTTTTTTACATGACCAAGTGTAGTTGTCTGCATACCTACAGTATGTAAGTGTAGTTGTCTGCATACCTACAGTGTGTAAGTGTAGTTGTCTGCATACCTACAGTTTGTAAGTGTAGTTGTCTGTATACCTACAGTGCGTGAGTGTAGTTGTCTGTATACCTACAGTATGTAAGTGTAGGTGTCTGTATACCTACAGTATGTAAGTGTAGTTGTCTGTATACCTACAGTATGTAAGTGTAATTGTCTGTATACCTACAGTATGTAAGTGTAATTGTCTGCATACCTACAGTGTGTAAGTGGAGTTGTCTGTATACCTACAGTGTGTAAGTGTAGTTGTCTGTATACCTACAGTGTGTAAGTGTAGTTGTCTGTATACCGACAGTGTGTAAGTGTAGTTGTCTGTATACCTACAGTATGTAAGTGTAGTTGTCTGTATACCTACAGTATGTACGTTGATAGTGATTTAGATGGTTCATGTCTATGATATTCTAATTCACAGAGATACGTAAAGAAGCTGTTCAACACAGCACCCACTGATAGACAGGACAAGAACTCTGAGAACAGGCATGTACCACACTCACACACAATGAATTTGAATCGGGTGGATAAATATCACACGTTGATATGTGATTTGAGAAGAAATTGAATGTGCAGTTGCACACACATTGCGATAATAGTTTTCCCAATATCTCGCCGCGTGGAAACTTTTCAGCAAAACAACTGTATTGTGTTTTACATCTGTGTGCGCATGCAAATGGCCTTGTTTTGACATCATTTGATCCTTTAGACACAGCAGCAGCTGAAACTGACAAACAGTATTTCTGCAGCCTGTTATTTTCCGGCAAAGAACCAACAAAGCCGTCTGATTATCCTTTATGCACTCACCATTTTGTGTAATGGTACAATTAGTTGCACCGCGTGCGGCATGTTCTTCCGCCCACTCTTCCTGCTGTATCGGCGGTGTTTCAAAATGGCGCAGAAAGGTAATTGCAGCACACTCACCTGCAGCCACTTAGTGGAACCATGTACTGTAGGGACAGGTGGCTAGGGGAACTGGATTAGGTCATTAACTCAATTAGCCTACCAATGGAGGTTGAGGAGGACCTTTGTGCACTCTCTCCCAGCAGATTTGACACTAATACACAAATACATTTTCATTTCTCCAACTCCCTCCTCTTCTCCCTCCAATCTTTGGTTCCGCCCACCTCTCTTTGCTGTCTCTCTCTGCTGCGTTCCACCACCTGCTCATCCTTTGAGACCTGTGCCATTTGGGTACCAGACCAGCGCTTCTTTGATTGATGTTAAGGGATATTTTCCGCCAGGGTTGACTACAATGATTTATTGATTATTCAGACATGTGATTTATTACTCTTTTTAGTATAGTTGAGATACGTGGCCCTTTCTGGTTTGGGTCTCCTTATTCTCTTTCCCAGTGGAATGCACCAATTAACTCGTTCAATCAAATAATGACTTGTATCAATGAAATCCACATTCCCACTGATCTTAAACATGTGATTTTAAACCAGATATTATGATACTTTTTGTTTGTGCTCACAGTTATCTTCGTGTCCAGGCTAGTCAACACGAACTCAATTACGAGTGGTTCTTTTGAGAGAGAATAATTTTTTTTACTTACGCTTTCCCCTCCAAAAGAATGCGGTGTGAAATTGCTTCATTCATCATGTCCATTGATTTACTCAGAAACCCAGCAGTGAGTACCCTCTTTGTATACCTTTAATTTCCAAGTTAAGTTGACTGAGTGTGTTCTCTCCACGACAACAAGAGAACGGAGAAGCTGGAGATGATTTGAGTAGCTATGGTAATTAGGAGTTGCCAGGGTGCGAACTTTCAGTAGAGTGTTCTATATTGAGAAACACACGACTTCCCATGCGCTTATCCATTTAGACATAACTACAAACACCGATAACCTTAGATCTCAAGGATACAGCCGTACCATTTCAGTGTAGATGTTGTTCGGATGGACTATCTGTTCCTGATGTCAAGCCAAGGTGGTCCTGTTCATTCGGGACAAATCACTGAATCGAAATACCATGACTGATTGATTTAAAACAACAGAAAACCCATGCACTTTGAACAATTGCCTTTTTATGCCACTTAAAAATGGACTTGACCAAGGAGAGCAGTAGAAGTGCATTGAAAGACAGCCTGTTCACTATTTGCATGATGGGGGAAAATATATATATATTTTTTTTACTGAGAATGCATTCAACTCTCACCCAAATCAATATTCTGAGATGTTCGAGTCCTTCATATCACTCCTGTCAACAACAGCGTGCGAGCAAACGACCTCCATGTAGACCCCACACAGATAGCCATTTCCTCTTTTATCCTGTCTATTCTTCCGGATCTAATTCAAGTGTAAATTTTTCCACTGGCTCCTATGTAGGTTCATTGTCTAAGGCCAGTCAAGTGAGATGGCTCCTTCTTAATCATTGATCCAATTAATTTGGAAAACCTTGTCCTTCTCTCTCTCTCTCTCTTTCTGCTGTTGAAAGGACCGCACTGAAAGAACACTGTTACAAAAGGAGTGACTTCATACCGACTAACTTGTTTGATTGACACCGGGAACTTCTGGAACTTATGGAATAATTGATGTGGCTTCACTGTCTAATTAGTCTTTATGCCAAATAAATGTTCTGTGATTCAACTCATTTGAACAGCCCCATTGGCCTTTGTTTTTTTTTGCTGCGTACTTTCCTACAATGTATTGGATGGGAGAGCTTAAAATCCTGTCATATTAGCTACTTTTTTTGTGTTCTTCCTTGTGGACACCTGGCATTTCTATGCACCATTCTTACCTCCCTCCACAAGGGAAACGCTGCGTTTCTCTACGGTAGGTCCTGAAGTGTATGAATCTGTCATAGACGTGGGTGTTCGTTCCGTTATCCAACAGACCCAGAGGTCTACGGTGTTCAAGGTTTTTGTTTTGACTCTTTTCAGTGTAAATCGTACAGACAAAATCATACAGACTTCTCAGGAGTTTAGAAATAATACAAGGTAAAGGTCTTTTAGATTTGCACATTTTTTTTTTCCTGTGAGAAACTTCTGACTCAAATTAAACATCTGATATTGGTTGCTAATCTGTTTCTCAAAACATTCATTCGCTTAAGGTGCAAATGAAGCACAACGCTATTGTCCTAGAAAGAACACAGAGGTATAAACATCTGGTAACCTGACATTTTCCTATTGCCTCAGGGATCCTTGCAGATGAAGAAAGGCTACAACACACAGATTATATCTGGAGTCATTCTGTATATTGAAAAGGTCAAGGTGCATCTGTTCACAGCGGCGAGTCATTGCCAAAGAAAGTTTGTTTCCCTTACATGGTGACCTCATCACCAACCATATTATGACTTTAAACAGAGAACTAAGAGGAACAATTGAAGGGTAAAGTCTGGAACTCAGGTAGTGTAGCCCCAGACACGTGAGACATAATCAACATTAAATAAATCAAGTGTGACCACTGGGGGCTAACCGTCCACCCGCCCGGCCTCCAAGCTGCCACTGCTGGGAGAATTCATGTTCTACTGTACAGCTGCTGTGCTGTTTTAATGGACTGAGAGCCTGGCTGCCGCTCCATCAAATACGACAGTCACTCTCTCACTGCCGTCAGCAGCACTGGCTCGTAATTATTCCCACTGTGAATTCCATTCCATACAGTACAGCTTAATGCATTACTGTTCCGAGTTGGTGGCAGCTGAGGTTTAACTTGTTTTCTTGAACTAAGGCAAAGGGTGTTTGAGAAGTGTTTTGTTTTTTATATAGATGATAGAATGTATTGAGAGTATTTTTTTGAAAGTGTTAAAACTTGGCACATTGGCATTTTCAAGAGTTTCAGGATAATTTTGCTCCAACTATAAATGTTTGTGCTGTATATATTACACCCTCCACTACCAGAGCAACGTGTTTATTTACTGAATCTGTCATTTTCAATATTGACCCCGTACTTTCAACCCCCCCCCCCCCCTTCCCACGTTTCTGCACTGCTCAGATGGGGCTGTTGCTTCTGCAGGTGGTCTCTCCCTTTCACTGAGTTGATTTACAGTAGCAAGAGGAAACCACACACAGACACACACCCTCCTCCTCCTCCACAGGCTGATTCATAACAAAACACAATGGCTCCCACCTCTCTCTATGCACCAGCCAGGAGAATAAATGAACAATACCGGTGAAGAAAAACGGGCTATTTTTCCACCTACTGAATAGGTCCTGAAGTCTGAAAAGCTAGGCCCAGTTCGCTTCGGCGGTGGGGGATAATAACTAAAAGCAGGTGCGCTGGGGGGGGGGGGGGGGGGGGGATGAAACCAGCTGGGGGCGAGAGGGGATGCACTCTGGAGTTTCACTCTCTTCATTCCCTAATCCCCCAGCTCTGCTGGAATAGCTCTGGTGTGACGTAATGCAGGGAGGGAGCTAAAGAAACCGCACAGCCAAACATATTGAGGTAGGATTGTATAGCACCGCAAGGGGACCTAGCTAACCCCGCCGAATCACTCAGACAAATAAAGCTGTGTGTGTGCGTGTGCGTGTGCATGTGCGTGCGTGTGAGACAGAACACAGTAAATCAGTAAAGGAAGGAGAAGTAGAGGCTGAAGAACAATTTAAGATATAAATACACTATATATACAAAAGTATGTGGACACCCCTTCACATTACTATATTTGTCTATTTCAGCCACACCCATTGCTGACAGGTATAAAATTGAGCACGCAGCCACGCAATCTCCATAGACAAACATTGGCACTAGAATGGCCTTACTGAAGAGCTCAGTGACTTTGAACATGGCACTGTCATAGGATGCCACCTTTCCAACAAGTCAAATTTCTGCCCTGCTAGAGCTGTCCCAGTCAACTGTAAGTGCTGTTATTGTGAGCTGGAAACGTCTAGGAGCATCAACAGCTGAGCCGCGTGCTGGAGTGCGTAGTTCGTAAAAATCGTGAGTGCTCGGTTACTACACTCACTACCGAGTTCCAAATTGTCTCTGGAAGCAACATCAGCACAATAACTGTTAGTTGGGAGCTTCATGAAATGGGTTTCCATGGCCGAGCAGCCGCACACAAGCCTAAGATCACCATGCGCAATGCCCAACCTCACTAATGCTCTTGTGGCTGAATGAAAGCAAGTCCCCGCAGCAGCCTTCCTAGCAGTATGGAGTATGTTATAGCTACAACTCCATATTAATTCCCACAATTTTGCAAAGAGCTGTTTGACGAGCAGGTGTCCACATACTTTTGGTCATGTAATTTATAAATCTGGGCTTTGTGTTTTACACCGGCCCTGGCTGTCGGCTAAACAGGCATCTTTTATACAATACAAGCCCTTTCCCGCTCAAATGAACAATACACTGTAGCTCCTGTGAGCGATGAAAAACAATGTGGTTTGACAGTCTGCTGTCTGTCCCGCCTCGCCATACCTGGGTGTGTGTGTTGGGTGTGTTGTGGTTGCAGTCAGATTTCTTCACACGGAGGGAGAGAGCATGACGCTCCTTCATCGTCTATGTGAGGCAATTTGCATGTCCCATATAATGTGGTAACGATGAGTCGAAATACACTTAGCCTTTTTGTTTTCTGGCACATTCATTTATTTTATTTTGCGTGTTTCATATGCAACCACGAAGTGCTGGCGCATAGGCTGACTGTGATTTGACTGAAGAACAGCAAGCTTGACTAGTTTATAAATGGTGTCAAACTGACTGGAGAACAGCAAGCTTGACTAGTTTATAAATGGTATCAAACTGACTGGAGAACAGCAAGCTTGACTAGTTTATAAATGGTGTCAAACTGACTGGAGAACAGCAAGCTTGACTAGTTTATAAATGGTATCTAACTGACTGGAGAACAGCAAGCTTGACTAGTTTATAAATGGTGTCAAACTGACTGGAGAGCAGCAAGCTTGACAAGTTTATAAATGGTGTCAAACTGACTGGAGAACAGCAAGCTTGACTAGTTTATAAATGGTGTCAAACTGACTGGAGAGCAGCAAGCTTGACTAGTTTATAAATGGTGTCAAACTGACTGGAGAACAGCAAGCTTGACTAGTTTATAAATGGTATCAAACTGACTGGAGAACAGCAAGCTTGACTAGTTTATAAATGGTGTCAAACTGACTGGAGAACAGCAAGCTTGACTAGTTTATAAATGGTGTCAAACTGACTGGAGAACAGCAAGCTTGACTAGTTTATAAATGGTGTCAAACTGACTGGAGAACAGCAAGCTTGACTAGTTTATAAATGGTGTCAAACTGACTGGAGAACAGCAAGCTTGACTAGTTTATAAATGGTATCAAACTGACTGGAGAACAGCAAGCTTGACTAGTTTATAAATGGTATCAAACTGACTGGAGAGCAGCAAGCTTGACTAGTTTATAAATGGTATCAAACTGACTGGAGAAATTCCAACTCATATATCCATTCATAAATCACACAACGTAGGTATATGTCCATCGTATCGCATCGGGACAAGTGAAGGAAGTACATCGGGACTTGCCAGACAATGACGTTAGAGTGACTCTTCAGTAGCCAGCCAAATCGCATCCATAAAAGAGCCATTAATTTGGATCTCTAATTTGCATAGTGGTAGGCTTTTGGGAGATTATCTGCAGATAAATTATGAAAACTTGTGATGAAGAGGATGAATCCTAGTGGAGAGAGAGCCTCACCCTGGTCCAAAAACATGATAAAAAAACAGATTGAATTGTTTTAAGCTAATGATAGTTATGGTATTTCCGAAGATATTGATAAAGGACAGCTGATTTAAATGTTGTCAATGGACTAGTCAACTGCTGCTTTCTGTAGCGAAGACCATGTTTAACACCTGCTTCGTTCTTCAATCATACCTGATAGCTGAGAAAATGCCTCTTAAAAAGGAAGCTTGAAGCCTGTGGAAGTCCTCAAGACTTTTTGTTTTACCCCCTTTTTCTCCCCAATTTCGTGGTATCCAATTAGTAGTTACGGTCTTGTCCCATCCCTGTAACTCCCATACGGACTCGGGAGAGGCGAAGGTTGAAAGCCTTGCATCCTCCAAAACACAACCCAGCCAAGCCGCACTGCTTCTTGAGACAATGCCCGCTTAACACGGAAGCCAGGTGTACCAATGTGTTGGAGGAAACACTGTACACCTGGTGACCGTGCACTGCGCCGGGCCTGCCACAGGAGTCACTAGTGCGCAATGGGACAAGAACATCCCTGCCGGCCAAACCCTCCCTTAACCCGGACGACGCTGGGCCAATTGTGCGCCGTCCCATGGGTCTCCCAGGCGCGGCCGGCTGCGACAGAGCCTGGACTCGAACCAGGATCTCTAGTTGCACAGCTAGCACTGCGATGCAGTGCCTTAGACCGCCTTCTAGGCAGAGTTGCAAAGAAAAAGCCATATCTCAGACTGGCCAATAAAAAGAAAAGATGAAGATGAGCAAAAGAACACAGACACTGGACAGAGGAACTCTGCCTAGAAGGTCAACATTCCGGAGTCGCCTCTTCACTGTTGACGTTGAGACTGGTGTTTTGCGTGTACTATTTAATGACGCTGCCAGTTGACTACTTGTGAGGCGTCTGTTTCTCAAACTAAACTCAAACTGTTTTTCAAACTTGTCCTCTTGCTCAGTTGTGCACCGGGGCCTTCCACTCCTCTTGCTATTCTGGTTAGAGCCAGTTTGCGCTGTTCTGTGAAGGGAGTAGTACACAGCTTTGTACGAGATCTTCAGATTCTTGGCAATTTCTCACATGGAATAGAACAATTTAGAAAATGATTTAATCCATTTTAGAATAAGGCTGTAACGTAACAAAATGTGGAAAGAGTCAAGGGGTCTGAATACTTTCCGAATGCCCAGGAAAGGAAAAAAAAAAATAATTTTTAATTTGAATCTGACTCCATTTACTTTTAGTATTGGATTCTGCAGTCCCACCTTTTGTTGACTCAGATAATCAGATGCTCCAAATGGGGCATTACGTTTTACCGGCGCAAATAAACTGAGTAATAATTTTGTATATGGATTTAAAAGGTACAGACAGGTATGGACAAAATCCTGTGTCGGAGCTCTACGGACAACTCATTTGACCTCATGGCTTGGTTTTTGCTCCAACATGCACTGTCAACTGTGGGACCTTATATACACAGGTGTGTGCCTTTCCAAATCGTGTCCAATCAATTGAATTTACAACAGGTGGACTCCAATAAAGTTGTAGAAACATCTCAAGGATAATTTAAAAAATATTTTATTTTCATTTAACTAGGCAAGTCAGTTAAGAACAAATTCTTATTTACAATGACGGCCTACCCCGGACGATGCTGGGCCAATTGTGCACCGCCCTATGGGACTACCAATCACGGCCGGTTGTGATTCAGCCTGGAATCGAACCAGGGTGTCTGTAGTGATGCAGTGCCTTCGACTGCTGTGCCACTCGGGAGCCCCTGTTTACATTGATCATGTTTACATGATCAATGTAAACAGGATGCAGCTGAGCTCAATTTCAAGTCTCATAGCAAAAGGTCTGAATACATAAGTAAATAAGGTATTTATATATCTATTTTGTAATACTTTTGCAAAAACGTCTATTTTTAATCTTTAATTTGTCGTTATGGGGTATTGTTTGTAGATTGATGAAGGGGAAAAAGTAATATAATACATTTTGGAATAAGGCTGTAATGTACCAAAATGTGGAAAAAGGGATGGGGTCTGAATACTTTGCGAATGCACTGTATATGCAAGGAGATATACAGGGATCATTGGTCGCCCCTTGAGTGACGTCCCCCTCTCAGAAGGCAGCTCCCTATCCTGTTTACAATGGACATCTGCACCCCAGGCATGGCCTCTCTCTCTCTTGATTTTTTCTCCTTCTCTTTCGTCTTCTGGCTCTGTCTCCACAAGACGTATAGTAAATGGATCCTTAGTTTCAGATAGAGAAGAACACTCTCAAAGACATACCCATTGTGGTGTGTATACAGTGAAAAGGAACAGCCAGTGTGGGGGGGGGGGGGCTGACTGTATCTGCCGGGAGTCCTTTGTAACCTGTTTTCTTTTCTCCCTCTTTTTCTTAAAGATCTTTGGAATGTGGTCTCCAGCTGTAGGAACCCGAGGTGACTGATGGGGGGCGCTAACAATACCCCCCACCCCTCCTTCTTACATCCCCACCTCGGCCTTTTTCACAGAAGAAAGTCTGGGGCTAGTTTCTTCAGAATGGCACCATTGCGTATTTTGAAGGCCCAGTGTCTGAAAGCCCAGGTTGGAGAACCCTTCCTTCTTCTCGTTTCCGCAGGGTTCACGTCTCTTAACATTTTTCAAAATGCAAGAACATTTTTCAATGAAAAGACACTACTTCATGGGAGACACGGTTGAGTTAGGAATCTCTTACATTGGTACGGCAGCATAATACCACAGACGGAACCTCGGAGAATGTTATGGAGAAAAGCTAATTAATGGCAACAGACAACCTTCTGACAGGAAAGCTATTATGTGGCGGCTTCACAAAGCAGCGGAGTCTCGGATTCAAAAGCAAAACAGGCCCACAATGATCACTATCCTCCCTCGGAAAACCAGACCTCAAGTGCGACTACGGCTAACCCATGTAATTATATTATTAGAACCCAGTCCCTTAAATCCTTGCCAAGTTTTTATTTTATTTCACAACGCTAAAACTAATATTATTCACAATAGTATTGGCTCTTTATGGGCGATATGAATTATGGTATGAAAATCTGTGACCTTCGGGGAGTGTTCGGGATCTTTGTTCGGTTTCTGTGGCTCTTCCTTCAACCTCCAGTGACGCTTCGACTTCCCCCATAACTTCCTCTCCAAAGTTGAGGCTTTCACAGCCTTTCTGACAAGCTCAGGTTACAGCTAATACAAAAACAAAAGCTCAGAGTTGAGGGAAAAAGGGTTTTATGTTTGAGATGAGGGACCTTGGGTGACCTAGCACGTACACTATTTGAATCATGTTCATGTTTTCCTATTGAATTGAGTGGGATATGTAAAAAAAAATCCTATTGAATTGAGTGGGATATGTAAAAAAAAATGTCCTACTGAATTGAGTGGGATATGTACATTTTTTCCCACTGTTGCCTCAGAATCCACCATATCAGTGAACCCCATATGGACAGTGTTATGGGTGTTAATGTACACTATATATCAAGCTTCACCATCTGGCAGTCTGACGGACTAATCTGGGTTTGGCGGATGCCAGGAGAACGCTACCTGCCCTAACTTGACTGGCCTGCACAGAGCCCTGACCTCAACCCCATCAAACACCTTTGGGATGAATTGGAACACCGACTGCGAGCCAGGCCTAATCGCCCCACATCAGTGCCTGACCTCACTAATGCTATTGTGGCTGAATGGAAGCAAGTCCCCGCAGCAATGTTCCAACATCTAGTGGAAAACCTTCCCAGAAGAGTGGAGGCTGTTATTGCAGCAAAAGGGGGGACCAACTCCATATTAATACCCATGATTTTGGATTTGACCATTTTAAAGAGCAGGTGAATTGGTGAATGACCAATTGGTCATTTAGTGTATGTAGAGCAGGTGTCCACAAACTTTTGGTCATTTAGTGTATGTGGAGCAGGTGTCCACATACTTTTGGTCATTTAGTGTATGTAGAGCAGGTGTCCACATACTTTTGGTCATTTAGTGTTTGTAGAGCAGGTGTCCACATACTGTTGGTCATTTAGTGTATGTAGAGCAAGTGTCCACATACTTTTGGTCATTTAGTGTATGTAGAGCAGGTGTCCACATACTTTTGGTCATTTAGTGTATGTAGAGCAGGTGTCCACATACTTTTGGTCATTTAGTGTATGTAGAGCAGGTGTCCACATACTTTTGGTCATTTAGTGTATGTAGAGCAAGTGTCCACATACTTTTGGTCATTTAGTGTATGTAGAGCAGGTGTCCACATACTTTTGGTCATTTAGTGTATGTAGAGCAGGTGTCCACATACTTTTGGTCATTTAGTGTATGTAGAGCAGGTGTCCACATACTTTTGGTCATTTAGTGTATGTAGAGCAGATGTCCACATACTTTTGGTCATTTAGTGTATGTAGAGCAGGGGTGGGCAACTCCAGTCCTTGTGGGCCTGATTGGTGTCACACACTAAAACACTCCATCCCTAGCAAACACAGCTGATTTAATCAAACTGCATTCTAAACTGAAGATCATGATTCAGTGATTATTAGAGTCAGGTGTGTTAGCTGGAGCTGGGGAAAAACCGGTGACACCAATTTGGTATTTTATTAGGAACACCAATCAGGCCTCTTGAGGACTGGAATTGCCCACCCCTGATATAGAGTGATGAAATGAAGAGTTTTTCCAGTCTATTGTCCTCATATTGTCCCATATGTAGTACGTATGTAGGTAGACTACTTTAGTGTGTCTGTACTTTTAAAAACTTTGACTCTGTTTTGATAGATATTACTCTTCTGTTTTTTCTATTAACCTGGTATTGATTATGGAGGCATTGAATGCCAAAAAGCAAGGTTCTGAATAAACCATGTTCAAGGAGTGTTCAGCCCTAGGATTGTTTTGTACTGTTGCTGTGGGAGCAGGAACATAATGTTAAATCACAAGTCCCTATTAGAGGGTTACCTACTTTACCAGTCAAAAGTTTGGACACACCTACTCATTCAAGGGTTTTTCAAAGTAGCCACCCTTTGCCTTGATGACAGCTTTGCACACTCTTGGCATTCTCTCAACTAGCTTCACCTGGAATGCTTTTCCAATAGTCTTGAAGGAGTTCCCACATGTTGTTGGATCCTTTTCCTTCACTCTGCGGTCCATCTCATCCCAAACCATCTCAATTGGGTTGAGGTCGGGTGATTGTGGAGGCCAGGTCATCTGATGCAGCACTCCATCACTCTCCTTCTTGGTTAAATAGTCCTTAAACAGCCCGGAGGTGGGTTGGGTCATTGTCCTGATGAAAAACAAATGATAGTCCCACTAAGTGCAAACCAGATGGGATGGCGTATCACTGCAGAATGCTGTGGAAGCCTGTTAATAAGTTTGCCTTGAATTCTAAATAAATCACAGACAGCGTCACCAGCAAAGCACCATCACACCTCCTCCTACATGCAGAGTGGGTTTCTGCGTCTCAGAAAGACACTGCGGTTGGAACCATAAATCTCAAATTTGACTCATCAGACCAAAGGAACGATTTCCACCGGTCTAATGTCCATTGCACGTTTTTCTTGCCAAAGCAAGTCTCTTCTTCTATTTGGTGTCCTTTAGTAGTGGTTTCTTTGCAGCAATTCGACCATGAAGGCCTGATTCACACAGTCTCCTCTGAACAGTTGATGTTGAGATGTGTCTGTTACTTGAACTCTGTGAAGCATTTATTTGAGCTTCAGTTTCTGAGGCTGGTAACTCTAATGAACTTATCCTCTGCAGCAGAGGTAACTCTGGGTCTTCCTTTCCTACTTTACTTTTAACAAGGCACACTTGTTAATTTAAATGCATTCCAGGTGACTACCTCATGAAGCTGGTTGAGAGAATGCCAAGAGTGTGCAAAGCTGTCATCAAGGCAAAAGGTGGCTACTTTGAAAGAATCTCAAATTTAAAATATATTTTGATTTGTTTAACACTTTTTTGGTTACTGCATGCATATGTGTTATTTCATAGTGTTGATGTGTTCACTATTATTCTACAATGTAGAAAATCAACTGGTCATTGGCAGTGCCATGCAATGGGGTGGGTGGGTTTATGTACAATTCTTGTACACATGAATGCCTCTACAAAAAAATGATTTCACCGTATAAAGAAAGAGAGCTCTGAACAATAACATTAACAAAGCAGAAACTTCGATAGAATGTACAGTGCCTTCAGAAAGTATTCACACTCTATGACTTTTTTCACGTTTTGTTTTTTGTGTTACAGCCTGAATTTTAAATGGATTAAATGGAGATTTTGTATCAATAGCCTACACACAATACCCCATAATGTAAAAGTGGAATTATGTTTTTAGAAATTTTTACAAATGAATTTCAAATGAAAAGCTGAAATGCCTTGATTCAACCCTTTTGTCATGGCAAGCCTAAAAGAAACAAGTCACATAATAAGTCGCATGGACTCACTCGGTGTGCAATAATAGTGTTTAACATGATTTTTGAATGACTACCTCATCTCTGTACCCCACACATACAGTTATCTGTAAGGTTCCCCAGTCAAGCAGTGAATTTCAAACACAGATTCAACCACAAAAGACCAGAGAGGTTCTCCAATGCCTCACAGTAAAGGGCACCTATTGGTAGATGGGTGAGAAAAAAAAGCACATTGAATATCCCTTTGAGCATGGTGAAGTTATTAATTACACTCTGGATGGTGTATCAATACACCCAGTCACTACAAAGATACAGGCGTCCTAACTCAGTTGCCGGAACACTAGTAACTTTAATAATGTTTACATACTTATTTACTCATTTAATATGTACAGTATATACTGTATTCTATTCTACTCTATTTTAGTCAATGCCACTCCGACATTGCTCGTCCTAATATTTATATATTTATTTTACTTTTAGATTTGTGTGTATTGTTGTTAATTGTTAGATATTACTGAATTATTGGAGCTAGGAACACATGCATTCCGTACACCCGCAATAACATCTGCTAAATATGTCTATGTGACCAATAACATTTGATTTGATTTGATTTGGAGAGCAAGGAAACTGCTCAGGGATTTTACCATGAGGCCAATGGTGACTTTAAAACAGTTGCTGAGTTGTATGGCTATGATAGGAAAAAACTGAGGATGGATCAACAACATTGTAGCTAATCCACAAAACAAATTAACTTTATGTCCTCAATACAAAGTGTTATGTTTGTGGCAAATACCAACACATTACTGAGTACCACTTATCATATTTTCAAACATGGTGGTGGCTGCATATCATGTTATAAGAAATGCTTGTCATCGGCAAGGGCTCAGGAGTTTTTTAAGGATAAAAAAGAAAGGGAATAGAGCTAAGCACAGGAAAAATCCTAGAGGAAAACCTGGTTCAGTCTGCTTTCCAACAGACACTGGGAGACAAATTCACCTTTCAGAAGGACAATAACCTAAAACACAAGGCCAACTATACACTGCAGTTGCTTACCAAGAAGACATTGAATGTACCTGAGTGACCTAGTTACAGTTTTTACTTAAATCGTCTTGAACATCTTTGGCAAGACTTGAAAATTGCTGTCTAGCAATGACAGAGGTTGAAGAATTTTAAAAAGAATAATGTGCAAATATTGTACAATCCAGGTGTGGAAAGCTCTTAGAGAGTTACCCAGAAAGACTAACAGCTGTAATCGCTGCCAAATGTGATTCTAACATGTATTGACTCAGGAGTGTGAATCCTTATGTAAATGAGACATTTCTGTATTTCATTTTCAATAAATTATCAAACATTTCTAAAAACATGTTTTCACTTTGTCATTATGAGGTTTTGTGTGTAGATGGGTGAGGGGGGAAAAAATCAATGAAATCCATTTTGAATTCAGACTGTAACACAACAAAATGTGGAGTCAAGGGGTATGAATACTTTCTGAAGGCACTTTATTTCACCACAGCGAAATCTCCCCCTTTAACGAGAAAGAAAAAACTGAACATTGAATGACATCACCATTGGCGGTGTGCTTAGGTACACGCCTTTACCCAACTGACTAGAGAATCACATCTGCCGATCCAAACTGTGTGCTGGAACCTGGCTGGAGTCATCCTTCTATAGTACCCCTATCCCTCACAGAGTACAATAACTTCATTTTAGTGAAGTTGTTTCTCTGAAAAGTGAAAGAGATGACAGCTTTGTGAAAGGATCAGTTCCAGACATCATCTATTTGAGTGCACCAAAATGTCATTTGAGTCTCGGTGCATTGCCTGTGAATTAATGATGTCATTATTTTCAAGTCTTGCTTTGAAAATGGTTTGGCAAAGGACATAAATAAACCCTTTCCTTTACCCCTAGATACATAAACACGTGTTATGTTATGTACGTAGAGACTTCAGAATAACAAGATTATGCAGCCTGTGCATAATGTGATGCTCACAAGATGTCAAGACCTTTTGACTTCGTCTAGTTCGTCTAGAGTACCTTTAGCATAATAAGCAACGGGATTCTGATCGAAAGTTCATTGCTTGAAAGTGGAAAGCAGAAGGGTATCTTGTTTCATTTTCAACAGGATTAGCGGTTTACTGATAAAATGGTGGAAGTCGTTGTCGCACGGTAATGCTCTCTTACATACCTCTAAAGATCTTTTGCTCTTATACAGCGTTCATATGCATGTATAACGATACAAGGCGAGACCCAGATGCAGACACGTGAGGCAGATGGTTAGAGGCTCTGATATTTATTATTAACAAGGGAAAGACAGGTCGTGGACAGGCAACAGATCAAAAACCAGGTCAGAGTCCAGGAGGTACAGTGTGGCAGGCAGGCTTAATGGTCAGGTAGGCAAAGGTCAGAACCGGGAGGACTAGAAAAACAGAATAGGAAAAACAGGAGCATGGAAAATCACACTGGTTGACTTGACAAAACAAGACAAACTGGCAACAGACAAACAGAGAACAACAGGTATAAATACACAGGGGATAATGGGGAAGATGCACGACACCTGGACGGGGGTGGAGACAAGCACAAAGACAGGTGAAACAGATCAGGGTGTAACAGCATGAATGTATGGTGGCAGAACAGATAGCAAGACCCTAACTAACTCGCTTTTTGCTCTTCCATACTCCAGGCCAAAAAAATAGGCCAAAAAACGTAGAAGCATAAAATATTTCTCATGCTACAATATTTGTGAATGTCACGCCCTCACCTTAGAGATCCTTTTTATGTCTCTATTTTGGTTGGTCAGGGCGTGAGTTGGGGTGGGCATTCTATGTTTTTGTTCTATGTTGTCTATTTCTATGTGTTTGGCAGGGTGTGGTTCTCCATCAGAGGCAGCTGTCTATCGTTGTCTCTGATTGAGAACCATACTTAGGTAGCCTTTTCCCACCTGTGTTTTGTGGGTAGTTGTTTTCTGTTTTGTGTCTGCACCAGACAAGACTGTTTTGTTTTTTCGCTGCACCTTGGTCCTCTCCTTCTTCCTCAGACGAATGTTGTTACAGAACTACCCACCAATGGACCAAGCAGCTTGGTGTAATGGACTCCTGGACATGGGAGGAAATCCTGGACGGCAAGGGACCCTGGGCACAGACGGGAGAGTATCGCCGTTCTAAAGAGCAGCTGGAGGCAGCTAAGGCGGAGTGGCGACGCTACGAGGAGTTGGCTCGAGGAGGCGTGCACGAGAGGCAGCCCCAGAATTTTTCTTTGGGGGGGGTACACGGGGAGATTGGCGGAGTCAGGTCATAGACCTGAGCCAACTCCTCGTGTTCGCTGTGGGGAGAGATTGACCGGGCAGGCACCGTGTTATGCGGTGACGCGCAAGGTGTCCCCAGTGCGCACTCATAGCCCGGTGCGCTACATCGCAGCTACTCGCATCGGCCGGGCTAGAGTAGGCATCGGGCCAGGAGGGATGGTGCCGGCTCAGCGCATCTGGCCTCCAGTGCGTCTCCTCGGCCCGGGTTATCCTGTACCAGCCCTACGCACGGTGTCCCCAGTTCGCCAGCCCAGCCCAGTGCGGCCTGTTCCAGCTCCCCGCACTTGCCGGGCTACAGGGGGGATCCAGCCAGGACGAGTTGTGCTAGCTCTGCGCTCGAGACCGCCAGTGCGCCTACACGGCCCAATGTATCCGGTGCCTCGGCAAAGAGAGAGGCCTCCTGCATGTCTCCCCAGCCTGGTGAGTCCTGTGCCTGTGCTAAGCCCTAATCCTCCTGCATATCTCCCCAGCCTGGTGAGTCCTGTGCCTTCTCCCAGAGCCAGGCCTCCTATGTGTCTCTCCACTCACGTGATGATCCATGGCACAAAGCCTCCAGTGATGATCCATGGCACAAAGCCTCCAGTGATGATCCATGGCACGAAGCCTCCAGTGATGATCCATGGCACGAAGCCTCCAGTGATGATCCATGGCACGAAGCCTCCAGTGATGATCCATGGCACGAAGCCTCCAGTGATGATCCATGGCAAGAAGCCTCCAGTGATGACACATGGCAAGAAGCCTCCAGTGATGATCCATGGCAAGAAGCTTCCAGTGATGATCCATGGCAAGAAGCCTCCAGTGATGATCCATGGCACGAAGCCTCCAGTGATGATCCATGGCACGAAGCCTCCAGTGATGATCCATGGCACGAAGCCGCCAGTGATGATCCATGGCACAAAGCCTCCAGTGATGATCCATGGCAAGAAGCCTCCAGTGATGACCCATGGTAAGAAGACTCCAGTGATGATCCATGGCAAGAAGCCTCCAGTGACGATCCATGGCACGAAGCCTCCAGTGATGATCCATGGCAAGAAGCCTCCAGTAATGATCCATGGCATGAAGCCTCCTGTGTGTCTCTCCACTCCAGTGACGCCCTTCAATCCGTAGCCTCCAGCGAGTATCCCCAGTCCGGAGCCTCCAGCGACGATCCCCAGTCCGGAGCTGCCAGAGTCGCCCTCCTGTCCGGAGCTGCCAGAGTCGCCCTCCTGTCCGGAGCTGCCAGAGTCGCCCTCCTGTCCGGAGCTGCCAGAGTCGCCCTCCTGTCCGGAGCTGCCAGAGTCGCCCTCCTGTCCGGAGCTGCCAGAGTCGCCCTCCTGTCCGGAGCTGCCAGAGTCGCCCTCCTGTCCGGAGCTGCCAGAGTCGCCCTCCTGTCCGGAGCTGCCAGAGTCGCCCTCCTGTCCGGAGCTGCCAGAGTCGCCCTCCTGTCCGGAGCTGCCAGAGTCGCCCTCCTGTCCGGAGCTGCCAGAGTCGCCCTCCTGTCCGGAGCTGCCAGAGTCGCCCTCCTGTCCGGAGCTGCCAGAGTCGCCCTCCTGTCCGGAGCTGCCAGAGTCGCCCTCCTGTCCGGAGCTGCCAGAGTCGCCTTCCTGTCCGGAGCTGCCAGAGTCGCCCTCCTGTCCGGGGCCCGCTGCGAGGGTCCCCAGTCCAGGGTCGGCGGCGAGGGTCCCCACTCCAGAGGCGCCACATGAGTGGGCCAAGCTTAAGGCACCAGAGCCGCCACCGCGGATAGATGCCCACCCAGACCCTCCCCTATAGGTTTAGGTTTTGCGGCCGGAGTCCGCACCTTTGGGGGGGGGTACTATCACGCCCTGACCTTAGAGATCCTTTTTATGTCTCTATTTTGGTTGGTCAGGGCGTTAGTTGGGGTGGGCATTCTATGTTTTTGTGGCATTCTATGTCTATTTCTATGTGTTTGGCCGGGTGTGGTTCTCAATCAGAGGCAGCTGTCTATCGTTGTCTCTGATTGAGAACCATACTTAGGTAGCCTTTTCCCACATGTGTTTTGTGGGTAGTTGTTTTATGTTTTGTGTCTGCACCAGACAAGACTGTTTCGTTTGTTCCGTTTTGTTATTTTTTTTTCTAGTGTTCAGTATTATTAAAAGTCATGAATACGTACCACGCTGCACCTTGGTCCTCTCCTTCTTCCTCAGACAAACATTGTTACAGTGAAAGTGCGGAATGGGATTATTGTGGCAATAGATAAGTGAATACTTGAATAGAATGGGCTCTATATGCTAATGATAGATAGTGAATACTTTAATAGAATAGGCTCAATGCCAAGCTTAATGGATTGATTTGTCGTACCCGATTCCTTGCTGTCTTTCAAATGGATGAATCAAGTTCTGTGCTCTCTTTCTCTCACTCTTGCGTTCGTTCTGTCTGCAGGTCAAACATGGGGTCTGGTTTTACAAGCAATGCAAAGACAAGAGCCAAAGACAGCAGGTGTGTGGGACCAGGTGAGATTGAGTCAAACCTGTCCTTTAGGGGCCAGGTATAATTGAGTCTGACCTGTCCTTTAGGGGCCAGGTATAATTGAGTCAGACTTGTCCTTTAGAGGCAGGTATAATTGAGTCTGACCTGTCCTTTAGAGGCCAGGTATAATTGAGTCTGACGTGTTCTTTAGAGGCCAGGTATAATTGAATCTGACCTGTCCTTTAGAGGCCAGGTATAATTGAGTCAGACCTGTCCTTTAGAGGCCAGGTATAATTGAGTCTGACCTGTCCTTTAGAGGCCAGGTATAATTGAGTCAGACCTGTCCTTTAGGGGCCAGGTATAATTGAGTCTGACCTGTCCTTTAGAGGCCAGGTATAATTGAGTCAGACCTGTCCTTTTGAGGCCAGGTTTAATTGAGTCAGACCTGTCCTTTAGAGGCCAGGATTAATTGAGGCAGACCTGTCCTTTAGAGGCCAGGTATAATTGAGTCTGACCTGTCCTTTAGAGGCCAGGTATAATTGAGTCTGACCTGTCCTTTAGAGGCCAGGTATAATTGAGTCTGACCTGTCCTTTAGAGGCCAGGTATAATTGAGTCTGACCTGTCCTTTAGAGGCCAGGTATAATTGAGTCTGACCTGTCCTTTAGGGGCCAGGTATATTTGAGTTAGACCTGTCCTTTAGGGGCCAGGTATAATTGAGGCTGACCTGTCCTTTAGAGGCCAGGTATAATTGAGTCTGACCTGTCCTTTAGAGGCCAGGTATAATTGAGTCTGACCTGTCCTTTAGAGGCCAGGTATAATTGAGTCTGACCTGTCCTTTTAGGGGCCAGGTATAATTGAGTTTGACCTGTCCTTTAGAGGCCAGGTATAATTGAGTCTGACCTGTCCTTTAGAGGCCAGGTATAATTGAGTCTGACCTGTCCTTTAGAGGCCAGGTATAATTGAGTCTGACCTGTCCTTTAGAGGCCAGGTATAATTGAGTCAGACCTGTTCTTTAGAGGCCAGGTATAATTGAGTCTGACTTGTCCTTTAGAGGCCAGGTATAATTGAGTCAGACCTGTCCTTTAGAGGCCAGGTATAATTGAGTCAGACCTGTCCTTTAGAGGCCAGGTATAATTTAGTCTGGCCTGTCCTTTAGAGGCCAGGATTAATTGAGTCTGACCTGTCCTTTAGAGACCAGGTATAATTGAGTCTGACCTGTCCTTTAGAGGCCAGGTATAATTGAGTCTGATCTGTCCTTTAGAGGCCAGGTATAATTTAGTCTGGCCTGTCCTTTAGAGGCCAGGATTAATTGAGTCTGACCTGTCCTTTAGAGGCCAGGTATAATTGAGTCTGACCTGTCCTTTAGAGGCCAGTTATAGTTGAGTCAGACCTGTCCTTTAGGGGCCAGGTATAATATAGTCAGACCTGTCCTTTAGAGGCCAGGTATAATTGAGTCAGACCTGTCCTATAGAGGCCAGGTATAATTGAGTCTGACCTGTCCTTTAGAGGCCAGGTATAATTGAGTCTGACCTGTCCTTTAGAGGCCAGGTATAATTGAGTCTGACCTGTCCTTTAGAGGCCAGGTATAATTGAGTCAGACCTGTCCTTTAGAGGCCAGGTATAATTGAGTCAGACCTGTTCTTTAGAGGCCAGGTATAATTGAGTCTGACTTGTCCTTTAGAGGCCAGGTATAATTGAGTCAGACCTGTCCTTTAGAGGCCAGGTATAATTGAGTCAGACCTGTCCTTTAGAGGCCAGGTATAATTTAGTCTGGCCTGTCCTTTAGAGGCCAGGATTAATTGAGTCTGACCTGTCCTTTAGAGACCAGGTATAATTGAGTCTGACCTGTCCTTTAGAGGCCAGGTATAATTGAGTCTGATCTGTCCTTTAGAGGCCAGGTATAATTTAGTCTGGCCTGTCCTTTAGAGGCCAGGATTAATTGAGTCTGACCTGTCCTTTAGAGGCCAGGTATAATTGAGTCTGACCTGTCCTTTAGAGGCCAGTTATAGTTGAGTCAGACCTGTCCTTTAGGGGCCAGGTATAATATAGTCAGACCTGTCCTTTAGAGGCCAGGTATAATTGAGTCTGACCTGTCCTTTAGAGGCCAGGTATAATTGAGTCTGACCTGTCCTTTAGTCAAGGTCAAGCATTTTACTCGTTTTGAAGAATTCAAACATTCTTCAAGATGCCTTGCAACAAAGGGGAAATGGAATGAAAACCAAAAATGAAATGAAGGCATACAGTGAGTGTTAATACTCTGTAATTACATACTGTAGACTTGCACAGGAGGTTGGTGTGACCTTCACTGGGGAGGATTGGCTCATGGTAATGGCTGGAAGGAAATTAGTGGAATGGTATCAAATACATCAAACACATGTTTTGATGCCATTCTATTTGCTCTGTTCCAGCCATCGTTATGAACCGCTCTCCCCTCAGCAGCCTCCATTGGTAGACAGCGCTCTCGGACAGAAACGAGAGTAGAACATTTCAGGCGAAAAGGGCTAGAATAACAGAGTAGAGCTTCCGACAACAACTGTCACCCTCTCACAGTCACCCTCTCACAGTCACTCTCTCACAGTCACCCTCTCACAGTCTCCCTCTTACAGTCACCCTCTCACAGTCACCCTCTCACAGTCACCCTCTCACAGTCACTCTCTCACAGTCACTCTCTCACAGTCACTCTCTGACAGTGTCCTGTGTGTAAAAATAAATATAGAAATATAGGGGATTTGGAATTATAATGGGCCTGCACGCAGCAGTAGTCCCAGCGCAGTGGCCCTTGGTGGAGGTTTTCCTGGGTCTTATCTCCCTTCCATGAGTGCTCTTGGAGAGTTGCGGCGAGGCGAGGAGCAGGGAACAGGAAGATGCTCTGTAATTTTGCTTTCCTTCTGCTTTAGGAACCAAAGATGCTCTCCGTAATTCTTGTTATTGTGTAGTTTACTTTTTCCTTGATGATATTTCCAGCCTTGACTAATGACACACAGGGCCCTAATGACACGCAGGGCCCTAATGACACACAGAGCCCTAATGACACACAGAGCCCTAATGACACACAGGGCCCTAATGACACACAGGGCCCTAATGACACACAGGGCCCTAATGACACACAGGGCCCTAATGACACACAGGGCCCTAATGACACACAGGGCCCTAATGACACACAGGGCCCTAATGACACACAGGGCCCTAATGACACACAGGGCCCTAATGACACACAGAGCCCTAATGACACACAGAGCGCTAATGACACACAGAGCCCTAATGCCCCTCTCTCTCTGCCCCTCTCTCTCTGCCCCTCTCTCTGCCTATCTTTTGCTGTCCCTCCCTCCCTCTGCCTCTCTGCTTTTCGCCCTCTCTCTGCCTCTCTTTCTCTCTCCCTCTCTCTCTGCCTCTCTCACTCTCTCTGCCTCTCACTCTCTCTGCATTTCTTTCTCTCTGCCCTCTCTCCACCTCTCTTTTGCTGTCTCTCTCTCTGCCTCTCTCTCTTTCTGCATCTCTCGCTCCCTCTATGATAATCAGCTGTCATAGTCTTCTCTCTCAATTCAATGGGCTTTATTGGGAAACATGTTTTCATTGCCAAAGTGTTACGCACGCCTCTAAGAGAGGGAACGCAACTCCCTGCTACAACTCAACTCTCTGAAGTGCAAGAGGTATGGACTGTAGGTGCGAGTAAGGATGACACAAAAGCAGAATTTACCGTTTACTTGGATTTATTTTCTTACACGGTAATATGGGGAAAAGGGGCTGGACGGAACCAAAGCAAAGAAAGTAAATATCAAAGTTCCCCCTCTCCTATCTAACCTGCCTACCCACTTAACTTACCTAACTTAACACCGCCTGGTGCCCTAACCAAAATACAGGGGGTGGTCCGCCCAGGTCTTACCTAGTGTGCCTAGACAGTAAATATACTACGGGTATATGTATGCCCGCGGGCCTCTTGCCTAAGCACTCCCAAAGTGCCTTCTCCTTCCCCCCTGGGAACAAATGAAACAGAGTAATTATTAATGATTTCACAAACACTCAAACACAGGACATAGAAAAACTGCTACCAACAACAACAATACATACCACACTTTCTGATACACAACCCACACTATATCACAATCTAATTTTTCTCTCTCTCAATCTCCAAATCTCTCCTCTTGGGGCAGAACACTGGCTTTTATCTTCAGGTGGCAATGGAGATTAGTGTCAGCTGCTTCTTGACGAGGGGGCGGGGTCAGTTCCAATCACCAATTAGTCTGGGGTTGACCAATCAGCTGGTTGGGGAGTACTTCAGGAAGCCATCTCCTGAAACACACACACTAAAAAACAAAACAGAACACAGAAACTGGGGAACGTAACACAAAGCAAGTGAAAAAGATCATAAACAAAAGTGAAATAAACTATATGAAATGTACAGTAAATATTACACTGCAGAAGTTCCAGAAGAATACAATTATAATGTCATATTATGAGTATATACAGTGTTTTAATGATGTGCAAATAGTTAAAGTACAAAAGGTAAAGTAAATGAACAATGGTGTTTCTTCTTCACTGGTTGCCCTTTTCTTGTGGTAACATGTCACAAATCTTGCTGCAGTGATGTCACTGTGGTATTTCACCCAATAGATATTTATTTTACAGGGGACAGTGCACATTAATCAACGTTTCAGTAAAAGTGCCGGTTTTAGCCAGCCGGCTAATTTTAAAATATGGGAGTTTATCAAAATTGGATTTGTTTTCTAATTCTTTGTGGGTCTGTGTAATCTGAGAGAAATATGTGTCTCTAATATGGTCATACATCTGGCAGGAAGTTAAGAAGTGCAGCTCAGTTTCCACCTCATTTTGTGGGCAGTGTGCACATAGCCTGTCTTCTCTTGAGAGCCAGGTCTTTCTCAATAGCAAGGCTATGCTCACTGAGTCTGTACATAGTCAAAGCTTTCCTTAAGTTTGGGTCAGTCACAGTGGTCAGCTATTCTGCCACTGTGTACTCTCTGTTTAGGGCCAAATAGCATTCTAGTTTGCTGTTTTTTTGTAAATTCTTTCCAATGTGTCAAGTAATTCTCTTTTTGTTTTCTCATGATTTGGTTGGGTCTAATTGTGTTGCTGTCCTGGGGTTCTGTGAGGTGTGTTTGTATTTGTGAACAGAGCCCCAGGACCAGCTTGCTTAGTTAAGGGTCTCTTCTCCAGGTTCATCTCTCTGTAGGTGATGGCTTTATTATGGAAGGTTTTGGAATTGCTTCCTTTCAGGTGGTTGTAGAATTTAACGGCCCTTTTCTGGATTTTGATCATTAGCGGGTATCGGCCTAGTTCTGCTCTGCATGCATTATTTTGGGGTTTTACGTAATACACGGAGGATATTTTTGCATAATTCTGCATGCAGTCTCAATTTATTTTTATTTTTTAGAAGGCCCTTCTTGCCTTGTCTCTCAGATCGTTTACAGCTTTGTGGGAGTTACCTGTGGCACTCATGTTTAGGCCGAGGTATGTATAGTTTTTTTGTGTGCTCTAAGGCAATGGTTGTCTCGATGGAATGTATTATTTTTGTATTGCTGAGATTTACTGTCAGGGTCCAGATCTGGCAGAATCTGTGCAGAAGATCTAGGTGATGCTGTAGGCCCTCCTTGGTTGGGGACAGAAGCACCAGATCATCAGCAAACAGTAGACATTTGACTTCAGATTCTAGTAGGGGGAAACCGGGTGCTGCAGACTGTTCTAGTGCCCTCGCCAATTAGTTGATGTATATGTTGAAGAGGGTGGGGCATCCTTGTCACCCCCCGGCCCTATGGAAAAAAGGGCGTGTTTTTTGCCAATTTTAACCACACACTTGTTTGTGTACATGGATTTTATAATGTTGTATGTTTTTCCCCCAACCCCACGTTCCATTAATTTTTATAGCAGGCCCTCATGCCAAATTGAGCCCGAAAGATTTTGAAATCAACAAAGCATGAGAATATTTTCCTTTGTTTTGGTTTGTTTGTCAATTAGGGTGTGCAGGGTGAATACTTGGTCTGTCTAATGTTAATTTGGTAAAAAGCCAATTTGACATTTGCTCAGTACATTGTTTTCGCTGAAGAAATGTACGAGTCTGCTGTTAATGATCATGCAGACGATTTTTCCACGGTTGCTGTTGACGGTAGTTATTGGGGTCAAATTTGTCTCCACTTTTGTGGATTGGGGTGATCAGTCCTTGGTTCCAAATACTGTGAAAGATCTGAGCATGATGTTAAAGAGTTTAAGTATAGCCAATTGGAATTTGTGGTCTGTATATTTAATCATTTCATCTAGGATACCATCAACCCCACAGGCCTTTTTGGGTTGGTGTCACACCCTGGCCTTAATATCTTTGTGTTCATTATTATTTTAGTCAGGTCAGGGTGTGACATGGGGAAGTTTGTGTGTTTTTGTATTGTATAGGGTGTTGTATGGTTTAGAGGGTTAAGGTGTATAGATGGTTTAATGTTGTGTGTAGTTGTCTAGGAAAGTCTATGGTTGCCTGAATGGGTTCCCAATTAGAGACAGCTGGTTTCTGTTGTCTCTGATTGGGAGCCATATTTAAGGTAGCCATAGGCTTTAGTTTGTTGTGGGTAATTGTCTATGGTGAACGTTTGTAGCCTGTGTGTGTGCACTACGTTTATAGCTTCACGGTCGTTTGTTGTTTTGTTTTGTTTTTCCGTCTTCAAAATAAAAGAAGATGGCTTATTTTCCACATGCTGCGTTTTGGTCCGTCTCTCCCCCACACGATCGTGACAGTTGGAGGGTTTGTATTTTGTCCTGTAGTTCATTCAGTGTAATTGGAGAATAGAGTGGGTTCTGGTAGTCTTTAATAGTTGATTCTAAGATTTGTATTTGATCATGAATATGTTTTTGCTGTTTGATCTTTGTTATAGAACCAAATAGACTGGAGAAGTGGTTTATCCACACATCTCCGTTTATGGTAGATAACTCTTCAGACTGATGTCCCAACAGCGAGTAGAGCAAGAGTTTCCAGGCTGGGCAGGGGCCTGGAAACGAACCAATGTACTTTCCAATGCAACACACAACAAACTATCCACCGCAGTGGCAAATTTACCAAACAAACAAAGACAACCAGTACTGGGCACCAAACATTACAACTCAAACAAGCTGTAACAAAAGTTGAAAACAAAGCACCTACAGAGTTTATCATTAACTCCACGTTTTCTCTCAAACACAATACCTTCAAGATCCCGGATGAGCCCCCACTTGTCACGAACCGGCTCGAAGTTCGTAACAAAAGGGAGACAACGTGGAGACAGGGAATAACAAAATATATTTATGAAATAAAGTAAACTAAATACAATTAACAATGGTGTGTGTAATCAGTAGTGTAAGGGAGTGTTTGCATGCATAACTGTGATATTGCATGGGGTGCTGAAAGGTGCCAAAGGCCACAAAAATACCACAACAAAATCTATAAAGGTGTCCGCATGGAGAGAGTCTCCCCAATGAATGGGGAAGAGGTGCATTTATCCTGGGACACACCTGGGCCCAGGTCGCTGACGACCCTCCCGGCTCCGCCCACCGACATCCTATTAAGGAAAACAAGAGCAAATAGAAAGAATTCAGCAGACAGAGTGGGAGGGTCGTCACACTAGTAAGTTATATACAATGAAAATACTATGATGATTCACTATGTATTACTAGTAAGTTCTATACAATGTAAATACTATGATGATGGTTCCACTATGTATTACTAGTAAGTTATATACAATGTAAATCTATCATGATTGTTCCACTATTTATTACTAGTAAGTTAAATACAATGGAAATACTATGATGATGGTTCCACTATTTATTACTAGTAAGTTATATACAATGTAAATACTATGATGATGGTTCCACTATGTATTACTAGTAAGTTATATACAATGTAAATCTATCATGATTGTTCCACTATTTATTACTAGTAAGTTATATACAATGTAAATACTATGATGATGGTTCCACTATGTATTACTAGTAAGATATATACAATGTAAATACTATGATGGTGGTTTGAATATGTATTACTAGTAATCACTACATCACTACTCTGGACGGCTCTGACTTAGAATACGTGGACAACTACAAATACCTAGGTGTCTGGTTAGATTGTAAACTCTCCTTCCAGACTCACATTAAGTATCTCTAATCCAAAATTAAATCTAGAATCGGCTTCCTATATCGCAACAAAGCATTCTCATGCTGCCAAACATACCCTCGTAAAACTGACCATCCTACCGATCCTCGACTTCAGTGATGTCATCTATAAAATAGCCTCCAACACTCCACTCAACAAACTGGATGCAGTCTATCACAGTGCCATTCGTTTTGTCACCAAAGCCCCATACACAACCCACCATTGCGACCTGTACGCTCTCGCTGGTTGGCCCTTGCTTCATACTCGTCGCCAAACCCACTGGCTACAGGTTATCTACAAGTCTCTGCTAGGTAAAGCCCCGCCTTATCTCAGCTCACTGGTCACCATAGCAGCACCCACTCGTAGCACGCGCTCCAGCAGGTATATCTCACTGGTCACCTCCAAAGCCAATTCCTCCTTTGGTCGTCTTTCCTTCCAGTTCTCTGCTGCCAATGACTGGAACGAACTGCAAAAATCTCTGAAGCTGGAAACACTTATCTCCCTCTCTAGCTTTAAGCACCAGCTGTCAGAGCAGCTCAGAGATTACTGCACCTGTACATAGCCCATCTATAATTTAGCCCAAACAACTACCCCTTCCCCTACTGTATTTATTTATTCATTTATTTTGCTCCTTTGCACCCCATTATTTCAATTTCTACTTTGCACATTCTTCCACTGCAAATCTACAATTCCAGTGTTTTACTTGCTATATTGTATTTACCTCGCCACCATGGCCTTTTTTGCCTTTACCTCCCTTATCTCACCTCATTTGCTCACATTGTAAATATACTTATTTTCTACTGTATTATTGACTGTATGTTTTGTTTATTCCATGTGTAACTCTGTGTTGTTATATGTGTCGAACTGCTTTGCTTTATCTTGGCCAGGTGGCAGTTGCAAATGAGAACTTGTTCTCAACTAGCCTCCCTGGTTAAATAAAGGTGAAATAAATCAAATAAAAAAAGTTATATACAATGAAAATATTTCAGGGAATTAATTGTCATGGAATGCTCCTCAGACTATGGCAATCATATACATATATGGCAGTAATATTTACGGGTTCTTCCTCACCCAGAATAATTCCCAGCTTAATGTCATTAAGTAAATGTTATTTGTAATTGCACAGAAGTTGGGAATTGATTTACATATTTTCTTCAAAAAAGGGAGTATCTCTGTCTCTACCTCCCCTGTCGTGCAGTGACCACATAGACACTCGTCTTTGGGTAGACATGTCTTTTTTTCTACAGCCAATTGTTGGTCGCTGAGCATGTATTTGGTCAGTCTCTAGTTTGTGTCTCTGACAGAGTAGAGATATTCTGGCAGTTTGTTTTCGCTTTTGAGGTCAAATAGCAATTTAGTTTATTCTGCGTTTTTGTTTCATTTTCCAAATTTGTCAGACAGGATGTTTTCATTTCTGTTACAATTTGATATATTTCAATGTTTGTTTGGATAATAGGGTTGTTTAGTTGTTGTTTTTTTAAACTTCTTCAGGATCGGTGGGTCCCCCACGGGGATGTTGAGCTAACCTAGGCTAATGCGATTAAGCATGAGGTTGTAAGTAACAAGAACATTTCCCAGGACATAGACATATCTGATAGTGGCAGAAAACTTAAATTCTTGTTAATCTAACTGCACTGTCCAATTTACAGTAGCTATTACAGTGAAATAATACCATGCTATTATTTGAAGAGAGTACACAGTTTTGAACATGAAAAGTTATTAACCAATTAGGCACATTTGGACAGTCTTGATACAACATTTTGAACAGAAATGCAATGGTACATTGGATCAGTCTAAAATTGTGCACATACACTGCTGCCATCTAGTTGCCAAAATCAAAATTTCAGCTGGGCAGGAAAAATACATGATGGCCTTTCTCTTGCATTTCAACGATGATGGTACAAAAAAATACAAAAGAAAGGTTGTTTTTTTCTTTGTATTATCTTTTACCAGATCTATTGTGTAATATATTTTAAATGTTGTATTCTATTTTACCTTTATTTAACTAGGCAAGTCAGTTAAGAACAAATTCTTATTTTCAATGATGGCCTAGGAACAGTGGGTTAACTGCCTTGTTCAGGGGCAGAACGACAGCTTTTTACCTTGTCAGCTCGGGGATTTGATCTTGCAACCATTTCAGTTACTAGTCCAACGCTCTAACTACTAGGCTACCTGCCGCCCGAATGTTCCATATTCTCCTACACTCCTTTCACATTTCCACAAACTTCAAAGTGTTTTCTTTGAAATAATACCAAGAATATGCATATCCTTGCTTCAAGGCCTGAGCTACAGGCAGTTAGATTTGGGTATGTCATTTTAGGCGAAAATTGTAAAAAAGGGTCCGATCCTGAAGATAACAGCTGACATAGGGGACTCTTTTCAGGGTTCAGCTCTTGGGTTTCCAGTGATTTGAATTGTAAGCATGTTTTTGGGGCTTAATTTCAAATGGTGTCAAAATGTTACTGTCATTTTCTTTATATTTACAATTAAAGGGAATCGTCCGAGTTCTGCTCTGCATGCATTATTTGACACTTTCTTTTGGATATTTAGCATAATTCTCTCTCTCTCTCTCTCTCTCTCTCTCTCCCTCTCCCTCCAGCCACTATATCTGCAGAAATCTGTACGTATAGGTTCTTTAGTGTTTTTCTCTTATAATCATAATTACAGGTTGGACTCCAAACCTCGTTTCCACCTAATTTTTCCATATTTGTAAAATTACACAATTGAATATTTTGCACAAGTTTTCAATAGGAATATTTATTTTTGAGAATGTTATTTTTATGGAATAAATTGCTTTGCAGGATTTTTCTTTTAGTGCATTTCACTGCCAGACCAAATCCACCACAGGCACAGATTTTTTGTCCCAGGTACTGTAGTTGTGCCATTGGGCATGTTCAACCATGGTATTTCCTCACTTGAAGGAGTCTGCTGCTCTGATTGCTGTCCTTTATCTGGAAAATTAAAACTTTGGTTTTCTGAAAGTTGACATTGATTTCCCAGATGATGCTTTATTCCCAAAGAATGTTAAGTTGTTCCTGTAGACCTTGCTCTGTTGGTGACAGTAGGACAAGGTCATCTGGGTAGAGCAGGAACCTGACCTGCCTCTCTCTCTCTCTCTCTCTCTCTCTCTCTCTCTCTCTCTCTCTCTCTCTCTCCCTGCCCCCTCTCTCTCTCCCCCTCTCTCTCTCTCTCTCTGCCCCTTTCTCTCTCTCTCTGCCCCTTTCTCTCTCTCTCTGCCTCTTACTGCTTATTTCTCTCTCTTTTTTTCCCCATCTCTCTCTGCCCCTCTCTCACTGCCCCTCTCTCTCTGCCCCTCTCTCTCTGCCCCTTTCTCTCTCTGCTTCTTTCTCTCTCTTTTTTGCCCATCTCTCTCTCTGCCTCTCTCTCCCAGCCTATTTTGCTATTTCGTGAGTATATCTGCAAGGTGAACGCTCTAAAATCGCTCTGGATAAGAGCGTCTGATAAATTACTAAAATGTAAATGTAATGAAGTTGAACATGTGCTCTTTATGACAATGTTGAAACTAGCGGAAATCAAAGTTTTTTTTGGGGGGGGGGGGGGGGGCAAAGTTACACTTCTCAAAAGGCTCTGAGTTGGTGGAACAACCCAATAACTCTGAGTTGGGCTACCTCAATGGAAAATTACTCTAGGGTTGATTTGAACCATTTCGTAATGTTTGTTAATAACATTTACATTTACATTTAAGTCATTTAGCAGACGCTCTTATCCAGAGCGACTTACAAATTGGTGCATTCACCTAATGACATCCAGTGGAACAGCCACTTTACAATAGTGCATCTAAATCTTTTAAGGGGGGGGGGGGGGGGCAGAAGGATTGCTTTATCCTATCCTAGGTATTCCTTGAAGAGGTGGGGTTTCAGGTGTCTCCGGAAGGTGGTGATTGACTCCGCTGTCCTGGCGTCGTGAGGGAGTTTGTTCCACCATTGGGGTGCCAGAGCAGCGAACAGTTTTGACTGGGCTGAGCGGGAACTGTACTTCCTCAGTGGTAGGGAGGCGAGCAGGCCAGAGGTGGATGAACGCAGTGCCCTTGTTTGGGTGTAGGGCCTGATCAGAGCCTGAAGGTACTGAGGTGCCGTTCCCCTCACAGCTCCGTAGGCAAGCACCATGGTCTTGTAGCGGATGCGAGCTTCAACTGGAAGCCAGTGGAGAGAGCGGAGGAGCGGGGTGACGTGAGAGAACTTGGGAAGGTTGAACACCAGACGGGCTGCGGCGTTCTGGATGAGTTGTAGGGGTTTGATGGCACAGGCAGGGAGCCCAGCCAACAGCGAGTTGCAGTAATCCAGACGGGAGATGACAAGTGCCTGGATTAGGACCTGCGCCGCTTCCTGTGTGAGGCAGGGTCGTACTCTGCGGATGTTGTAGAGCATGAACCTACAGGAACGGGCCACCGCCTTGATGTTAGTTGAGAACGACAGGGTGTTGTCCAGGATCACGCCAAGGTTCTTAGCGCTCTGGGAGGAGGACACAATGGAGTTGTCAACCGTGATGGCGAGATCATGGAACGGGCAGTCCTTCCCCGGGAGGAAGAGCAGCTCCGTCTTGCCGAGGTTCAGCTTGAGGTGGTGATCCGTCATCCACACTGATATGTCTGCCAGACATGCAGAGATGCGATTCGCCACCTGGTCATCAGAAGGGGGAAAGGAGAAGATTAGTTGTGTGTCGTCTGCATAGCAATGATAGGAGAGACCATGTGAGGTTATGACAGAGCCAAGTGACTTGGTGTATAGCGAGAATAGGAGAGGGCCTAGAACAGAGCCCTGGGGGACACCAGTGGTGAGAGCGCGTGGTGAGGAGACAGATTCTCGCCACGCCACCTGGTAGGAGCGACCTGTCAGGTAGGACGCAATCCAAGCGTGGGCCGCGCCGGAGATGCCCAACTCGGAGAGGGTGGAGAGGAGGATCTGATGGTTCACAGTATCGAAGGCAGCCGATAGGTCTAGAAGGATGAGAGCAGAGGAAAGAGAGTTAGCTTTAGCAGTGCGGAGCGCCTCCGTGATACAGAGAAGAGCAGTCTCAGTTGAGTGACTAGTCTTGAAACCTGACTGATTTGGATCAAGAAGGTCATTCTGAGAGAGATAGCAGGAGAGCTGGCCAAGGACGGCACGTTCAAGAGTTTTGGAGAGAAAAGAAAGAAGGGATACTGGTCTGTAGTTGTTGACATCGGAGGGATCGAGTGTAGGTTTTTTCAGAAGGGGTGCAACTCTCGCTCTCTTGAAGACGGAAGGGACGTAGCCAGCGGTCAGGGATGAGTTGATGAGCGAGGTGAGGTAAGGGAGAAGGTCTCCGGAAATGGTCTGGAGAAGAGAGGAGGGGATAGGGTCAAGCGGGCAGGTTGTTGGGCGGCCGGCCGTCACAAGACGCGAGATTTCATCTGGAGAGAGAGGAGAGAAAGAGGTCAAAGCACAGGGTAGGGCAGTGTGAGCAGAACCAGCGGTGTCGTTTGACTTAGCAAACGAGGATCGGATGTCGTCGACCTTCTTTTCAAAATGGTTGACGAAGTCGTCTGCAGAGAGGGAGGAGGGGGGGGGGAGGGGGAGGAGGATTCAGGAGGGAGGAGAAGGTGGCAAAGAGCTTCCTAGGGTTAGAGGCAGATGCTTGGAATTTAGAGTGGTAGAAAGTGGCTTTAGCAGCAGAGACAGAAGAGGAAAATGTAGAGAGGAGGGAGTGAAAGGATGCCAGGTCCGCAGGGAGGCGAGTTTTCCTCCATTTCCGCTCGGCTGCCCGGAGCCCTGTTCTGTGAGCTCGCAATGAGTCGTCGAGCCACGGAGCGGGAGGGGAGGACCGAGCCGGCCTGGAGGATAGGGGACATAGAGAGTCAAAGGATGCAGAAAGGGAGGAGAGGAGGGTTGAGGAGGCAGAATCAGGAGATAGGTTGGAGAAGGTTTGGGCAGAGGGAAGAGATGATAGGATGGAAGAGGAGAGAGTAGCGGGGGAGAGAGAGCGAAGGTTGGGACGGCGCGATACCATCCGAGTAGGGGCAGTGTGGGAAGTGTTGGATGAGAGCGAGAGGGAAAAGGATACAAGGTAGTGGTCGGAGACTTGGAGGGGAGTTGCAATGAGGTTAGTGGAAGAACAGCATCTAGTAAAGATGAGGTCAAGCGTATTGCCTGCCTTGTGAGTAGGGGGGGAAGGTGAGAGGGTGAGGTCAAAAGAGGAGAGGAGTGGAAAGAAGGAGGCGGAGAGGAATGAGTCAAAGGTAGACATGGGGAGGTTAAAGTCACCCAGAACTGTGAGAGGTGAGCCGTCCTCAGGAAAGGAGCTTATCAAGGCATCAAGCTCATTGATGAACTCTCCAAGGGAACCTGGAGGGCGATAAATGATAAGGATGTTAAGCTTGAAAGGGCTGGTAACTGTGACAGCATGGAATTCAAAGGAGGCGATAGACAGATGGGTAAGGGGAGAAAGAGAGAATGACCACTTGGGAGAGATGAGGATCCCGGTGCCACCACCCCGCTGACCAGAAGCTCTCGGGGTGTGCGAGAACACGTGGGCAGACGAAGAGAGAGCAGTAGGAGTAGCAGTGTTATCTGTGGTGAGCCATGTTTCCGTCAGTGCCAAGAAGTCGAGGGACTGGAGGGACGCATAGGCTGAGATGAGCTCTGCCTTGTTGGCCGCGGATCGGCAGTTCCAGAGGCTACCGGAGACCTGGAACTCCACGTGGGTCGTGCGGGCTGGGACCACCAGGTTAGGGTGGGCGCGGCCACGCGGTGTGAGGCGTTTGTATGGTCTGTGCAGAGAGGAGAGAACAGGGATAGACAGACACATATTTGACAGGCTACAGAAGAGGCTACGCTAAAGCAAAGGAGATTAGAATGACAAGTGGGCTACACGTCTCGAATGTTCAGAAAGTTAAGCTTACGTAGCAAAAAATCAATAAAATTAAAAATCTTATTGACTAAAATGATATAGTACTGCTGGCTGGTGAAGTAGCCTGGCTAGCAGTAGCTGCGTTGTTGAAAGTGAAGCTGGCTAGGTGACCTCGACAGTTTCTCTAAGTTTCTCTAAACTACACAATTATCATGGATACAAGGACAGCAAAGACAACTAGCTAACACTACGCTAATCAAGTCGTTCCGTTGTAATGTAAGTTTCTACAGTGCTGCTATTCGGTAGAAGTTGGCTAGCTAGCAGTGTTAGCTAGCAGTGTTGGCTAGGTAGGAGGACGGCAGCGCGGCAGGCGAAACTAGCTGGCTAGCTAACCGATAATTACTCAGAGTTACACAATTATCTTAGATACAAAGCTAGCAAAGAAAACTATGTAGCTAGCTAACACTACACAAAACAAGTCGTTCCGTTGTATTGTAATCGTTTCTGCACACTGTATTGTAATAAGCCTGCACACTAGTCTGATTTCTTTCCCTATGTATCAACGTCAGCATGATATGTCTATGTCTGTGTCCCAAATAGTGCCCTACTCCCTATGTAGTGCACTGGGGTTGACCAGGGTTCATACACCTCTGGCCTCTTGAATGCCATCCTCCAGCCCCACAACAACAGTCCACGTCAAATATCAATGCCAGTGGATATGATGTATATGTGAAGCAATTCAATTAATACATGAAGTAAATGTTTAAATATCATATTAGCTTTATATACAGTTTCACCAACACAACAACACTTATTTCTATATATTTCCTCAACCTTTGTGAGTTGGAAGTACAATGTCACTAAATATTGACGTTTTAATAGATTGTTTTCTTCTTCTTCTCTGGTGAATATGTGATTACGGTCGAAGAGGTAAGCAACACAGTATTTCAAGGCCAGACCGTCAGCGTTCGCCCTGCTGTGAATGCGTCCTGTCAAGTAAAAACTTTGATAGAGAAGCATCACACGACCTTCAGTCCACACGAACCTCACAACAAACTCTTCATTGGGATATAAGAAGCGGTTGTTTTGGCATCAACCTTGGTATTAAATACTTCCAATAGTTTATTTATATAGTCATGTTTTCAGTATGGAACAATTCAGATCTGGTTTTAGCGACTGTTTTGTTAATCTATATTATATACAGTTGAAGTCAGAAGCTTACATACACTTCACTTTCATTCCGGCTGTGTTCAGAGCGATGCCTAATTGGGAGGTCTTCCAGGTTTGATCATTGACACTTTCGGATGGATATACTTATATTCCCCCATTTTTGTTTTGTTTCGTTATTTATTTTTCAATTCTTACATTATTCTTATTACCATACCATGTATTTATTGCTTGCAGGGGACTGCAAGCAATAAATGGTTGGGAAGGGGCAGACACCTGGATGGCAAGTTGATGTTTTGTGCCTTTCTGCCTTTGTCATAGCCGTGGGCCGCTCTCCCGATTAGATTCCCACCAACCCTCTGTAGTGCTTGTGTCTGTGTAGGTGTGCGTACATATAATTATTATTTGTACTTTATTATTATTTTCTCTTAGCATTTTAGTATTATGTATGTGTATATTTTTAAATTAGTGTAGATTATTATTCTGGGGAATGAATGTTTGTGTATGTAGATGTAGGTATGTATGTGTGTGTATATATGTATATATTTTTTTTAATATATTTTTTATCTGTATGTGTATGTGTATATATATGTGTATATGTATATATACACTGCTCAAAAAAATAAAGGGAACACTTAAACAACACAATGTAAGTCCAAGTCAATCACACTTCTGTGAAATCAAACTGTCCACTTAGGAAGCAACACTGATTGACAATACATTTCACATGCTGTTGTGCAAATGGAATAGACAACAGGTGGAAATTATAGGCAATTAGCAAGACACCCCCAATAAAGGAGTGGTTCTGCAGGTGGTGACCACAGACCACTTCTCAGTTCCTATGCTTCCTGGCTGATGTTTTGGTCACTTTTGAATGCTGGCGGTGCTTTCACTCTAGTGGTAGCATGAGACGGAGTCTACAACCCACACAAGTGGCTCAGGTAGTGCAGCTCATCCAGGATGGCACATCAATGCGAGCTGTGGCAAGAAGGTTTGCTGTGTCTGTCAGCGTAGTGTCCAGAGCATGGAGGCGCTACCAGGAGACAGGCCAGTACATCAGGAGACGTGGAGGAGGCCGTAGGAGGGCAACAACCCAGCAGCAGGACCGATACCTCCGCCTTTGTGCAAGGAGGAGCACTGCCAGAGCCCTTCAAAATGACCTCCAGCAGGCCACAAATGTGCATGTGTCTGCTCAAACGGTCAGAAACAGACTCCATGAGGGTGGTATGAGGGCCCGACGTCCACAGGTGGGGGTTGTGCTTACAGCCCAACACCATGCAGGATGTTTGGCATTTCCCAGAGAACACCAATATTAGCAAATTCGCCACTGGCGCCCTGTGCTCTTCACAGATGAAAGCAGGTTCACACTGAGCACATGAGCACATGTGACAGACGTGACAGAGTCTGGAGACGCCGTGAAGAAGGTTCTGCTGCCTGCAACATTCTCCAGCATGACCGCTTTGGTGGTGGGTCAGTCATGGTGTGGGGTGGCATTTCTTTGGGGGGCCGCACAGCCCTCTATGTGCTCGCCAGAGGTAGCCTGACTGCCATTAGGTACCGAGATGAGATCCTCAGACCCCTTGTGAGACCATATGCTGGTGCGGTTGGCCCTGGGTTCCTCCTAATGCAAGACAATGCTAGACCTCATGTGGCTGGAGTGTGTCAGCAGTTCCTGCAAGAGGAAGGCATTGATGCTATGGACTGGCCCGCCCATTCCCCAGACCTGAATCCAATTGAGCATATCTGGGACATCATGTCTCGCTCCATCCACCAACGCCACATTGCACCACAGACTGTCCAGGAGTTGGTGGATGCTTTAGTCCAGGTCTGGGAGGAGATCCCTCAGGAGACCATCCGCCACCTCATCAGGAGCATGCCCAGGCATTATAGGGAGGTCATACAGGCACGTGGAGGCCACACACACTACTGAGCCTCATTTTGACTTGTTTTAAGGTAATTAATTCAGTTGGATCAGCCTGTAGTGTAGTTTTCCACTTTAACTTTGAGTGTGACTCCAAATTCAGCCCTCCATGGGTTGATAAATTTGATTTCCATTGATAATTTTTGTGTGATTTTGTTGTCAGCACATTCAACTATGTAAAGAAAAAACTATTTAATAAGAATATTTCATTCATTCAGATCTAGGATGTGTTATTTTAGTGTTCCCTTTATTTTTTTGAGCAGTGTATATATGTAACAGTTTAACTTTAGTCCGTCCCTCACCCCGACCCGGGTGCGAACCAGGGACCCTCTGCACACATCAACAACAGTCACCCACGAAGCATTGTTACCCATCGCTCCACAAAAGCCGCAGCCCTTGCAGAGCAAGGGGAACCACTACTTCAAGGTCTCAAAGCAAGTGACGTCACAGATTGAAAGGTTATTAGCGCGCACCACCGCTAACTAGCAAGCCATTTCACATCCGTTACATATATATATATATATATATATATACAGTGGGGAGAACAAGTATTTGACACACTGCCGATTTTGCAGGTTTTCCAACTTACAAAGCATGTAGAGGTGAGAGACGGAATCTAAAACACAAATCCAGAAAATCACATTGTATGATTTTTAAGTAATTAATTAGCATTTTATTGCACGACATAAGTATTTGATCACCTACCAACCAGTAAGAATTCCGGCTCTCACAGACCTGTTAGTTTTTCTTTAAGAAGCCCTCCTGTTCTCCACTCATTACCTGTATTAACTGCACCTGTTTGAACTCGTTACCTGTATAAAAGACACCTGTCCACACACTCAATCAAACAGACTCCAACCTCTCCACAATGGCCAAGACCAGAGAGCTGTGAAAGGGCATCAGGGATAAAATTGTAGACCTGCACAAGGCTGGGATGGGCTACAGGACAAGCAGCTTGGTGAGAAGGCAACAACTGTTGGCGCAATTATTAGAAAATGGAAGAAGTTCAAGATGACGGTCAATCACCCTCGGTCTGGGGCTCCATGCAAGATCTCACCTCGTGGGGCATCAATGATCATGAGGAAGGTGAGGGATCAGCCCAGAACTACACCCCAGGACCTGATCAATGACCTGAAGAGAGCTGGGACCACAGTCTCAAAGAAAACCATTAGTAACACACTACGCCGTCATGGATTAAAATCCTGCAGCGCACGCAAGGTCCCCCTGCTCAAGCCAGCGCATGTCCAGGCCCGTCTGAAGTTTGCCAATGACCATCTGGATGATCCAGAGGAGGAATGGGAGTAGGTCATGTGGTCTGATGAGACAAAAATAGATCTTTTTGGTCTAAACTCCACTCGCCGTGTTTGGAGGAAGAAGAAGGATGAGTACAACCTCAAGAACACCATCCCAACCGTGAAGCATGGAGGTGGAAACATCATTCTTTGGGGATGCTTTTCTGCAAAGGGGACAGGACGACTGCACCGTATTGAGGGGAGGATGGATGGGGCCATGTATCGCGAGATCTTGGCCAACAACCTCCTTCCCTCAGTAAGAGCATTGAAGATGGGTCGTGGCTGGGTCTTCCAGCATGACAACGACCCGAAACTGTACACCATTCTTGTGTGTGTTCAATGAAAAATATTTGAACAGGGGGAAAAAATAATAATAAAAAACTATAGTTTTGGCAAGTCGTTTAGGACATCTACTGTGTGCATGACACAAGTATTTTTCCCAACAATTGTTTACAGACAGATTATTTAATTTATAATTCACTGTATCACAATTCCAGTGTGTCAGAAATGTACATACACTAAGTTGACTGTGCCTTTAAACAGCTTGGAAAATTCCAGAAAATAATGTCATGGCTTTAGAAGCTTCTGATAGGCTAATTGACATAATTTGAGTCAATTGGAGGTGTACTTGTGGATGTATTTCAAGGCCTACCTTCAAACTCAGTGCCTCTTTGCTTGACATTATGAGAAAATCAAGAGAAATCAGGACCGTAGAAAAATAATTGTAGACCTCCACAAGTCTGGTTCATCCTTGGGAGCAACGAAGGTACCACGGTCATCTGTACAAACAATAGAACGAAAATATAAACACCATGGGACCACGCAGCCATCATACCGCTGAGGAAAGAGACACGTTCTGTCTTCTGGAGATGAAGGTACTTTGGTGCGAAAAGTGCAAATCAGTCCCAGAACAACAGTAAAGGACCTTGTGAAGATGCTGGAGGAAACCGGTACAAAAGTATCTATATCCACAGTAAAACGAGTCCAATATCGACATAATCTGAATGGCCGATCAGCAAGGAAGAAGACGCTGCTCCAAAACCACCATAAAAATAGCAAGACTACGGTTTGCAACTGCACATGGGGACAAAGATCAGACTTTTTGGAGAAATGTCCTATGGTCTGATGAAACAGAAAAATAGAACTGTTTAGCCATAATGAACATTATTATGTTTGGAGGAAAAAGAGGGAAGCTTGCAAGCCGAAGAACACCATCCCAAACGTGAAGGACGGGGGTGGCGACATCATGTTGTTGGGCTGCTTTGCTCAAGGAGGGACTGGTGCACTTAACAAAATAGATAGCATCATGAGGAAATAAAATTATGTGGATATATTGAAGCAACATCTCAAGACATCAGTCACAAAGTTAAAGCTTGGTCGCAAATGGGTCTTCCAAATGGACAATGACACCAAGTATACTTCCAAAGTTGTGGCAAAATGGCTTATGGACAACAAAGTCAAGGTATTGGAGTGGCCATCACAATTCCCTGACCTCAATCCTATAGAAAATGTGTGGGCAGAACTGAAAAAGCGTGTGTGAACAAGGAGGGCTACACCAGATCTGTTAGGAGGAATGGGCTAAAATTCACCCAACTTATTGTGGGAAGCTTGTGGAAGGCTACCCGAAACATTTGACCCAAGTTTAAAGAAAAATGTAAAGGCATTGCTTCTGACCCACTGGGAGTTCGATGAAATAAAAAAAGCTGAAATAAATCATTATCTCTACTATTATTCTGACATTTCACATTCTTAAAATAAACGGGTGATCCTAACTGACCTAAGACAGGGAATTTTTACTAGGAGTAAATGTCAGGAATTGTAAAAAATTGAGTTTAAATGTATTTGGAAAAGGTGTATGTTTATCAATGATACAGAAGGACAGAGTTTATCCTTCACTGATAATGCCCTCAATTATTCTAACACAGTTCTATATGAATGGAAGTAGCCTCATTTAACCTAAAATAAAAACAAGCAGTGAATGAGGATTACTCACCGACGGCAAGGCTATAAGGGATTGAGATTATTCCAGGGCTGTTTAAAAAACATTTTTTTACTCGTTTTACATGTTCCGAATGGTGTCATTCCTGAGAAAGGTTCTGACTTCATTGAGACATCACCTCATTCAGCCCCACCAAGTCTCCCCTTGTCTCTAGGTGATATTAATCATGTGATGAATCAGGGTGTCACACTCTTTAATCCCCCCATCCCCTCCCTCCCTGAGCCCTGGGTACCATTTCCACTGGGCGGGTTGACTTCCATTATTAGGTCATGGTCTAGGAGGCCCACGCCCTGTACTCGTTGAGAGTGCATACTGACATAATGTTTATTAGTCATGAAGGGTATGTGTGGTGACCTCGTATGTAGTGTGCATGTAGTCTATGCAGGCAGGGTAGAATGCATGTTATGTTGTCTGACTACTACAGTCAATGAAAAATTGAAATGTGTGATTGTCATGTATTGCTAGAGAAAGGGGGCTAACACCATAAGGAAGGGGGCTAACATCGTAAGGAAGGGGGCTAACACCGTAAGGAAGGGGGCTAACACCATAAGGAAGGGGGCTAACACCACAAGGAAGGGGGCTAACACCATAAGGAAGGGGGCTAAGACCATAAGGAAGGGGGCAAACACCATAAAGAAGGGGGATAACACCATAATGAAGGGGGCTAACACCATAAGGAAGGGGGTTAACATCTTAAGGAAGGGGGCTAAGACCATAAGGAAGGGGGCTAAGACCATAAGGAAGGGGGCAAACACCATAAGGAAGGGGGCTAACACCATAAGGAAGGGGGCTAACACCATAAGGAAGGCGGCAAACACCATAAGGAAGGGGGCAAACACCATAAAGAAGGGGGATAACACCATAATGAAGGGGGCTAACACCATAAGGAAGGGGGTTAACATCTTAAGGAAGGGGGCTAAGACCATAAGGAAGGGGGCTAAGACCATAAGGAAGGGGGCAAACACCATAAGGAAGGGGGCAAACACCATAAAGAAGGGGGATAACACCATAATGAAGGGGGCTAACACCATAAGGAAGGGGGTTAACATCTTAAGGAAGGGGGCTAAGACCATAAGGAAGGGGGCAAACACCATAAGGAAGGGGGCTAACACCATAAGGAAGGGGGCTAAGACCATAAGGAAGGGGGTTAACATCTTAAGGAAGGGGGCTAAGACCATAAGGAAGGGGGCTAAGACCATAAGGAAGGGGGCAAACACCATAAGGAAGGGGGCAAACACCATAAAGAAGGGGGATAACACCATAATGAAGGGGGCTAACACCATAAGGAAGGGGGTTAACATCTTAAGGAAGGGGGCTAAGACCATAAGGAAGGGGGCTAAGACCATAAGGAAGGGGGCTAACACCATAAGGAAGGGGGTTAACATCTTAAGGAAGGGGGCTAACACCATAAGGAAGGGGGCTAAGACCATAAGGAAGGGGGCTAAGACCATAAGGAAGGGGGCTAAGACCATAAGGAAGGGGGCTAAGACCATAAGGAAGGGGGCTAACACCATAAGGAAGGGGGCTAACATCTTAAGGAAGGGGGCTAACACCATAAGGAAGGGGGCTAACACCATAAGGAAGGGGGCTAACACCATAAGGTAGGGGGCTAACACCATAAGGAAGGGGGCTAACACCATAAGGAAGAGGGCTAACATCATAAGGAAGAGGGCTAGAATCATAAGGAAGAGGGCTAACATCATAAGGAAGGGGGCTAACATCATAAGGAAGAGGGCTAACATCTTAAGGTAGGGGGCTAACACCATAAGGAAGAGGGCTAACATCATAAGGAAGAGGGCTAGAATCATAAGGAAGAGGGCTAGAATCATAAGGAAGGGGGCTAACACCATAAGGAAGAGGGCTAACATCATAAGGAAGAGGGCTAGAATCATAAGGAAGAGGGCTAGAATCATAAGGAAGGGGGCTAACATCTTAAGGAAGGGGGCTAACACCATAAGGAAGGGGGCTAACACCATAAGGAAGGGGGCTAACACCGTAAGGAAGGGGGCTAACACCATAAGGTAGGGGGCTAACACCATAAGGTAGGGGGCTAACACCATAAGGTAGGGGGCTAACACCATAAGGAAGAGGGCTAACATCATAAGGAAGAGGGCTAGAATCATAAGGAAGAGGGCTAACACCATAAGGAAGGGGGCTAACACCATAAGGAAGAGGGCTAACACCATAAGGAAGGGGGCTAACACCATAAGGTAGGGGGCTAACACCATAAGGTAGGGGGCTAACACCATAAGGTAGGGGGCTAACACCATAAGGAAGAGGGCTAACATCATAAGGAAGAGGGCTAGAATCATAAGGAAGAGGGCTAGAATCATAAGGAAGGGGGCTAACACCATAAGGAAGGGGGCTAACATCGTAAGGAAGAGGGCTAAGACCGTAAGTACTTAAACATATCTTTCACTCAGTATAGTATAGTCTTTTAACATTTTACTAGAGACATGTTCTTATGGGGAGACATGTTCTTATGGGGAGACATGTCTCCCCCATAAGAACATGTCTCCCCCATAAGAACATGTCTCCCCCATAAGAACATGTAACCCCCATCAGAACATGTCTCCCCCATAAGAACATGTCTCCCCCATAAGAACATGTCTCCCCCATAAGAACATGTAACCCCCATCAGAACACGTCTCCCCCATCAGAACACGTCTCCCCCATCAGAACACGTCTCCCCCATAAGAACATGTCTCCCCCATAAGAACATGTCTCCCCCATAAGAACATGTCTCCCCCATAAGAACATGTAACCCCCATCAGAACACGTCTCCCCCATCAGAACATGTCTCCCCCATCAGAACATGTCTCCCCCATAAGAACATGTCTCCCCCATAAGAACATGTCTCCCCCATAAGAACATGTAACCCCCATCAGAACACGTCTCCCCCATCAGAACATGTCTCCCCCATAAGAACATGTCTCCCCCATAAGAACATGTCTCCCCCATAAGAACATCTAACCCCCATCAGAACACGTCTCCCCCATCAGAACATGTCTCCCCCATCAGAACATGTCTCCCCCATAAGAACATGTCTCCCCCATCAGAACATGTCTCCCCCATAAGAACATGTCTCCCCCATAATAACATGTCTCCCCCATAAGAACATGTCTCCCCATAAGAACATGTCTCCCCCATAAGAACATGTAACCCCCATCAGAACACGTCTCCCCCATCAGAACATGTCTCCCCCATAAGAACATGTCTCCCCCATAATAACATGTCTCCCCCATAAGAACATGTCTCCCCATAAGAACATGTCTCCCCCATCAGAACACGTCTCCCCCATCAGAACACGTCTCCCCCATCAGAACACGTCTCCCCCATCAGAACATGTCTCCCCCATAAGAACATGTCTCCCCCATAAGAACATGTCTCCCCCATAAGAACATGTCTCCCCCATAAGAACATGTCTCCCCCATCAGAACATGTCTCCCCCATAAGAACATGTCTCCCCCATAAGAACATGTCTCCCCCATAAGAACATGTCTCCCCCATAAGAACATGTCTCCCCCATAAGAACATGTCTCCCCCATAAGAACATGTCTCCCCCATAAGAACATGTCTCCCCCATAAGAACATGTCTCCCCCATAAGAACATGTCTCCCCCATAAGAACATGTCTCCCCCATCAGAACATGGGGGATTATGGGGGAGACATGTTATTATGGGGGAGACTTGTTCTGATGGGGGAGACATGTTCTTATGTTCTTAATCCACAGCTCTAATTGACCTTGTTGCAGGAATCCCAGCCTCCATTTTAACGACCTGCCTCGGGTTAAACCGTTTGCAAAAGCTAAGGTGCTTTAATGAATCTGAATTGGTCTCAATGGCTGTGTTTAGACAGGCAGCCCAATTGTGATCTCTTTTTCACTAATTGGTCTTTTGGCCAATCGGATTTAAATACAAGATCTGCTGTGATAGGTCCAAATAAATAGAACGTTTTGTCACGTACACCGGATAGGTGCAGTTAAATGTGTCATAAGACCAATAAGTGGAAAAGAAAGTTAAGAAACGCAGCCAATTAGATTTAAAAGTGGAATAATGCACTGCAATGAAACACATGGATAACTAACATATGTGAACTTCACTGCTTATAAAACAAAAGAATGTTTAGTAATTACATTTTATTGTTCCCACATGGCTGGTGACCCCCGATGTAAACCAGCTGAAGTTACTCTGGCTCATCTACTGCAATACATACATTATGTATCCATCCTTCCCTCGTTTGTTTACTAATGAATTTATACATACATTCCAATTCAGTGAGGATGAGCCATGACCTGAAAACATAATGTCAAAATTATATGTACAACTCCTACCTAGATGTCATGAATTGTATGATATATTATTGTATTCAAAAGGTGACTAAATTCAATTAAACTTAATTATATTGGCACTCTGTATTATAGACAACGAGCCATTAATATGTGTCAATCAAGCCATGTAATTACAGACTGCCTCAAAACCGTAAGTGGATCAATCATGTGATTATCGGCTAGCCAATCAGACTGTGCAATAGTTGGAAGTGGTTCAATCAGGAAGTGGATTAGTCATCAGGGGTGCGTTCAGTTCGATTTAACTTTTGCTATGTTGGGTAACGGCTCGTACTGAATGACACGTTTGCTCCATTTGGTGGGTGTGGCGGGGTGTTGCTGTGAGTGATGTATTTAAAAGGCAACGGGTACATTTTCAACCCACAACCCCTCCCCTATTTCAACTGGTCCTTCAGAACTGTTTCTGTTTAATTGAACGTTGCATTACGTTTTTTGTTGTTGTACTGAACTGTTTACTGACTAGCCAATCAGACTGCACATTGGTTGATTGGCCCCTAGAAGAGGAGGGAAAAAAGGCCACCTTGTGATTATGGTCGCAGTCCCCTGCTCAGACATTGTATGCATCAATCAATGGTTGCGTGCCACGTCATCGACTGTGCCGTTGAGCACCAGATTTTCGGTAACATAGGATGTTGTTCGCTGATACTTAAAACCTGTCTAGGACGGGGGTTCCGCTAGCGGCACTCCTCCCACATTCCACTGAAAAGGCAGGGCGCGAAATTCAAAAAAAATATATTTTTTAAATATTTAACTTTCACACATTAACAAGTCCAATACAGCTAATGAAAGATACAGATCGTGTGAATCCAGCCAACATGTCCGATTTTTTAAATGTTTTACAGGGAAGACACAATATGTAAATCTATTAGCTAAACACCTTAGCATAAGACACCATTTTTTCTTTGTCCACCAACACCAGTAGCTATCGGCTAAACTAAGATATTGATAGCCACTAACCAAGAAAAAACCTCATCAGATGACAGTCTGATAACATATTTATGGTATAGGATAGGTTTTGTTAGAAAAATGTGCATATTTCAGGTAGATATCATAGTTTACAATTGCACCCACCGTCACAAATCGACTAGAATAAATACATAGAGCAACTTGTATTACCTAATTACTAATCATAAAACATTTCGTAAAAATACACAGCATACACTAATCAAAGACACAGATCCTGTGAATACAGACAATATTTCAGATTTTCTAAGTGTCTTACAGCGAAAACACAATAAATCGTTATATTAGCATACCACATGTGCAAACATTACCAGAGCATTGATTCTAGCCAAAGAGAGCGATAACATCAACATCGCCAAAATATATTAATTTTTTCACTAACCTTCTCAGAATTCTTCAGATGACACTCCTGTAACATCATATTACAACATACATATAGAGTTTGTTCAAAAATGTGCATATTTAGCCACCAAAATCATGGTTAGACAATGACAAAAGTTGCCCAGCTGGTCAGAAAATGGCGTGCGACATATTATCAAATCAAATCAAATCAAATCAAATCAAATTAGACAGTGATCTAGTCGTATACATAAATACTCATAAACGTGACTAAAAAATATAGGGTGGACAGCGATTGATAGACAATTTAATTCTTAATACAATCGCTGATTTACATTTTTTAAATTATCCTTACTTTTCAATACAGTTTGCACCAAGCGAAGCTACATCTAACAAAATGGCGGCATAAGCGATTAACATTTTTCGACAGAAACACGATTTATCATAATAAATTGTTCTTACTTTGAGCTGTTCTTCCATCAGAATCTTGGGCTATGAATCCTTTCTTGGGTCTAATCGTCTTTTGGTCGAAAGTTGTCCTCTTCCCATGTGGAAATGCCCACTGCGTTCGGCATGAACTGGAAACGTGCCCAGAGCTTGAAATTGTCTCAGAAAGAAATGTCCCAAAATCGCACTAAACGGATATAAATTGCTATAAAACGGTTTAAATTAACTACCTTATGATGTCTTTAACACCTATTACAAGTAAAAACATGACCGGAGAAATATTACTGGCTACACTAAAGCTTGGAAAAAGAGCAGGTCGGTGTCCACCGCGCGTCCGGCGCAGCTGGAAAAGAGTTACTACCTACACGTTGATCTGTTTTATAGAGGCTGTGATTGCGCAATCGACTCCATTCAAAGCGTCATCACGTAAAGACATCCAGGGGAAGACGTAAGCAGTGTTAGTATCCTCATAGCATTCACAGAGACCTTTAAACTGACTCCAGATCAGGGGCCAAGATGTGTGAAATCTGACTCCATGTCAGGGAAATTGCTGTAGAATGAGTTCTGTTCCACTCAGACACACAATTTCAACGGCTATAGAAACTAGAGACTGTTTTCTTTCCAATAATAATAATAATATGCATATTGTACGAGCAAGAATTGAGTAGGAAGCCGTTTAAAAATTACACGATTTCCAGAAAAAGTGACAACGGCACCCCCGGTTACCTCTCCAGGCGTTGTAAGATCTGGCGTGTGTCAGGAAAGCCTGGGCAGAGGAACGAGGCCCCATTGTGCGTTAAAATTGTGTGTTAAAAAATTTGCTCATCTCCACCTGTTTGAGTATCTTTTCAGTATCAATTTCACAAATTGTGGAATACAACATACTTAGTAGCGCAGACAACACCCCCTGTTGGAAAAATACTAGGTAACACACATAATGAACAATTCTTCAAATGTGTATTTTGCTCCAATCTAAATCATCCTGGAAAGGTTGCTGTGTAGCCGTGGATGGTTAACCTGACACCCCACATCCGTGGTATTGACACCCCACATGCGTGGTATTGACACCCCACATCCGTGGTATTGACACCCCACCTCCGTGGTATTGACACCCCACATCCGTGGTATTGACACCCCACATCCGTGGTATTGACACCCCACATCCGTGGTATTGACACCCCACATCCGTGGTATTGACACCCCACATCCGTGGTATTGACACCCCACATCCGTGGTATTGGCCTCCCGGGTGGCGCAGTGGTCTAGGGCACTGCATCGCAGTGCTAGCTGCGCCACCAGAGTCTCTGGGTTCGCGCCCAGACTCTGTCGCAGCCGGCCGCAACCTGGAGGTCCGTGGGGCGACGCACAATTGGCATAGCGTCGTCCGGGATAGGGAGGGTTTGGCCGGTAGGGATATCCTTGTCTCAGTATGTAAAATGTAATAAAATGTATGCACTCTACTGTAAGTCGCTCTGGATAAGAGCGTCTGCTAAATGACTAAAATGTAAATGTAAATATAAATGTATTGACACCCCACGTACGTGGTATTGACACCCCACATCCATGGTATTGACACCCCACATCCATGGTATTGACACCCCACATCCATGGTATTGACACCCCACATCCGTGCTATTGACACCCCACATCCATGGTATTGACACCCCACATCCGTGCTATTGACACCCCACATCCGTGGTATTGAGACCCCACATCCATGGTATTGACACCCCACATCCATGGTATTGACACCCCACATCCATGGTATTGACACCCCACATCCATGCTATTGACACCCCACATCCATGGTATTGACACCCCACATCCATGGTATTGACACCCCACATCCATGGTATTGACACCCCACATCCGTGCTATTGACACCCCACATCCATGGTATTGACACCCCACATCCGTGGTATTGACACCCCATATCCGTGCTATTGACACCCCACATCCATGGTATTGACACCCCACATCCATGGTATTGACACCCCATATCCGTGCTATTGACACCCCACATCCGTGGTATTGAGACCCCACATCCATGGTATTGACACCCCACATCCATGGTATTGACACCCCACATCCATGGTATTGACACCCCACATCCATGGTATTGACACCCCACATCCATGGTATTGACACCCCATATCCGTGCTATTGACACCCCAGTGTGGACGGAATATTCACTCTGTCACATCTAGATTGTATCCTTGTGTAGAACCATGCAATCAACAGCTTGCCTCAAATATATCTGTAATTTATACCATCGCTCTATATGGCAAGCCCCATCGCTCTATATGTCAAGCCCTAAAGGTACAATATTTAACTTTAACAATGTTCGTCATATTAGTAAATATTATTGTCATAGTATAAGGATAAGTAACAGAAGAATTACTGTGTGCTTAATGTTTTTGCTTAAATACGCTTTCTCCCAGCTGTTTTTCAATTATAGTTGTGTATGACAATGCGTAACAGATCATTTGAGTATACAGCGTATTATCACATCCACTACAACCGGCTGAGTCTGAAATGATTTTTCACTGGTGTCTAGCCCTCCCTAGCTCTTTATTACCCCCCTTCATCCTGCAGATGTTGGCTCTGCTTCGTGGTTTGTCATTTCAACACAAAGAGTGCTCTGTTGATCAGGAACACTGGGAGAGAGGGGCTGGCACTGGTTTGGCCTAATCTGTTCTAGACAGCCGCCCAGAGCGCAAAGGGGGGCAGAGGCTCGCAGCCACTGGGGGGAGGCCAACCCCCTTCCCCACTCCCACCCCCTGCTAGCCTCACAACCACCTGCCAGTTTCAATGGATGCTGTCTGTGCCCAGTGCCCGGGTGTGCAGTTCTCGACACGGCAACCCCATCGCAAGACAAAGAAAGGCTAGCTCGGTCGAATGCAGTGTCCTTACTTTGCTTCTGAGAGAAGGAAATGTTCTCGTTATGAAACAATGAAACCAGTCGTAGGATCAACTGAGAACATTTGGTAAACATTTTGCACTGATTACAACAAGGCAGTAAAGTCAAAGGCAATCTAACGAGATGCATTCATTAGTCATCTAGCTGAGGTCCTACCCTGTAAATGGAAACACAAAACTGGCCTCCCTCTACTTGACAACACAGTTACTGTATATCTTCTGCTTTGGCTACGGGGTAACACTGTTCACATTATGTTCAATAATATAGGCTAATATGACCAATAATATAGGCTAATATGACTAATAATATAGGCTAATATGACTAATAATATAGGTTACATTTCTACTGTGGTATATAAAAAAAAAAGGTGTCGAGTTTTAATGAATCTCCATCTAATCTCTTGTGGAGTATGTTGATGTGCGGTGTGGAGTCAGGTTAACACCAGGTGGAATATCCAGGGAAGCCACAGTTTACTGCTTTGCCATGGAAACGGAGGATGTGCTAATGGCAAAAACATGCAGGGCGGTGCAAAGGCCTGAAACACTTTGCATGCAAGGCTCGAATTCAAAGAAATTATACAGGTTTTAACTATTGCGGTTCTGAAATATTTAACTGCCTTTCCAATAGCCGTTCAGAGACCTCTGTAGGCCGTGCGTCATTTGGAAATGGCTGAATTGTGTGTACAACATCTCCATTGTCAAATCCGCTGTAGTTGGCAGGTCTTACTTCACTCCAACTTTGCAGTCTTGTCTCTTACTTTGACCCGCATGGGTTAAACTTGGTGTTATGAGTTGAACAGCTGTGGCCAAGTTGTGCACGTTAAAGACAATGGTGTATTCTCAAACATGTCTGTACACATCCAGAGCATAGGGAAGATTTATGGGTCCCAGCAATGAGATGCTGTCATCTCCTGGCTCCCAGCCGTCCTATCGCTGGATCGCAGGACGTTGATACCGGGCCAAGGCCTATGCTCGCACCCCCACTGGCTCACATTGCAAAGGGCAGGAGGCTACCCTGCCAGAGCCTGCCAAACTCACACTGACTAAGGAAACAACATGTTAGCCTGGCTATCAGAGGCCTGTCAGCCCCGCTCTAGCTAGCATAGAGGGCTGTTAGCGCAGGATAGCTAGCTGCTAGGACAACATGGTGTTAGCGTAGCTGTTAAAGCAGCATGATTAGCCGTGTTAGCCAAAGTTAATGTTGTATTTATTAAGAGTTAGCTTTGGCAAACAGGACAGCATATTAGCTTGGCTGGAAGAGCAGCATGTCTAGCGCTGTAGCATGCTAGCCCAGACGAGGGACATAGCCTAATGAGTTAGTCGAGACTAGGAAGAGAGCCATGCAATGTGCTTTTCTGGCTTGCAGCAATCTATAGGCCAGGAGTGGACAACCCTGATCCTAGAGTGCTGCAGATACTTCATGTTTTTGATTTAACTGACCTGGAACATCAGACATATTGAATTTAGGCAATCACTGAACTAATCAATTATCTCAGATGGTCAAGTGTGGTGCCTAGTTGGAACAAAATCCTGCAGCAGCTGACGCACTCAGGGTTGCTTATCCCTGGTTTAGGCCCTTGCTAGAATTATTACAGTTTATTTTCTGTGTAGGACTGGCTTCTGTAGTACTTTAAATCTAGACTGATATTAAAATTATTAAGAAATTATCCTTACAGTATAGGATTTTGCCTCATTTATTGGAGACTGGACTGAAAAGTGTGGGATGTTACCGTAGCTCTCAGTGCTGCCCAGCAACAGACAAGGCCGCAAAGTGAATCACCAGGAGGACCATCTGGGGAGCTAAATGCTCCATGCTGTGCCAAGCTGCTGTAAAATAACTCATCATCATGCTGTGCTCAGAGACAGGGAGAGAGCGGGAAAGAGAGAGAGAGAGGGTGGGGGGGGGGGGGGGGGGATTAGACCAAAGAAATACTGGCCTTGCAAGGTGGTGCATATTGAATATTCACTTTTTAAAGACGTCCTTCAACGATTTTTGAACTTTTACTGTCAAAAAGCAATATAAATGCAGTAAAGCACACTAAGGGAGAAAAAATATATATATTTTTTTCTCAACCCAACTGTAAACTTCAATAGGTAGGGCATTTAATGAGTTGGTTTGATGAGAATTTGTGATATCATCGTTCTCCCCCCTTGCTTGAGGACTAACAGAGAACAATAGAGTTAAACCCCCCACTTGTGCTATGTCATGTCATACCTGGACTACCTATTGAGATGTGCCTTTTGTTAAGTAAATCAGGTGTTATACTCTATTGTTCTCTACTCTCTGTTGTCCTCTATGCGTAGTCACTTTAATAACTCTACCTACGTGTACATATTACCTCAACTAACCGGTGCCCCCGCACATTGACTCTATATCGGTACCCCCCCCCCCCCCCTGTATATAGTCTCGCTATTGTCATTTTACTGCTGGTATTTAATTACTTGTTACTTTTATCTCTTATTCTTATCCATATTTTTGGGAAACTGCATTGTTGGTTAGGGGCTCGTAAATAAGCATTTCACTGTAAGGTCTACAACTGTTGTATTCGGTGCATGTGACTAATACAATTTGATTTGATTTGAAAAGACGTGAAAAGGAGACTGGAGTACCACTTTAATAGACATTCTCCTCCCCCATTCTCCCCACTGTCTGTCTGTGTCTGTCTGTCTGTAGGGCTTACTGAATGGAGAAAGAACTATATGAAAGTCTGCATATCACAGTTGGCTCTACTGTATTATTCCCCACAGTCACTTGAGAAGCCTGCATTATTTAGTGTGTGTGTGTGTGTGTGTGTGTGTGTGTGTGTGTGTGTGTGTGTGTGTGTGTGTGTGTGTGTGTGTGTGTGTGTGTGTGTGTGTGTGTGTGTGTGTGTGTGTGTGTGTGTGTGTGTGTGTGTGTGTGTCACAGGAGGTTGGTGGTAACTTAATTGGGGAGGATGGGCTCGTGGTCATGTTTGGAGCGAAATAAGTGGAATGGTATCACATACACCAAACACATGGTTTCCATGGTTTCCATGTGTTTGATGCCAGGGAGGGTTGTTGACATTAGGGAACCACTGGGAGGCTGGTTGACATTAGAGAACAACTGGGAGGCTGGTTGACATTAGAGAACCACTGGGAGGGTGGTTGACATTAGAGAACATCTGGGAGGGTGGTTGACACTAGGGAACCACTGGGAGGGTGGTTGACATTAGGGAACCACTGGGACGGTGGTTGACATTAGAGAACCACTGGGAGGGTGGTTGACATTAGGGAACCACTGGGAGGGTGGTTGACATTAGAGAACCACTGGGAGGGTGGTTGACATTAGAGAACCACTGGGAGGCTGGTTGACATTAGAGAACCACTGGGACGGTGGTTGACATTAGGGAACCACTGGGAGGCTGGTTGACATTAGAGAACCACTGGGACGGTGGTTGACATTAGAGAACCACTGGGAGGGTGGTTGACATTAGAGAACCACTGGGAGGGTGGTTGACATTAGGGAACCACTGGGAGGGGGGTTGACATTAGAGAACCACTGGGAGGGTGGTTGACATTAGAGAACCACTGGGAGGGGGGTTGACATTAGGGAACCACTGGGAGGGTGGTTGACATTAGAGAACCACTGGAACGGTGGTTGACATTAGAGAACCACTGGGAGGGTGGTTGACATTAGAGAATCACTGGGAGGGTGGTTGACATTAAGGAACCACTGGGAGGGTGGTTGACATTAAGGAACCACTGGAAGGGTGGTTGACATTAGAGAACCACTGGGAGGGTGGTTGACATTAAGGAACCACTGGGAGGGTGGTTGACATTAGAGAACCACTGGGAGGCTGGTTGACATTAGGGAACCACTGGGAGGGTGGTTGACATTAGAGAACCACTGGGAGGGGGGTTGACATTAGAGAACCACTGGGAGGGGGGTTGACATTAGAGAACCACTGGGACGGTGGTTGACATTAGGGAACCACTGGGAGGGGGGTTGACATTAGAGAACCACTGGGAGGGGGGTTGACATTAGAGAATGACTGGGAGGGGGGTTGACATTAGGGAACCACTGGGAGGGTGGTTGACATTAGGGAACCACTGGGACGGTGGTTGACATTAGAGCACCACTGGGAGGGTGGTTGACATTAAGGAACCACTGGGACGGTGGTTGACATTAGAGAACCACTGGGAGGGTGGTTGACATTAGAGAACCACTGGGAGGGTGGTTGACATTAGAGAACCACTGGGAGGGTGGTTGACATTAGAGAACCACTGGGAGGGTGGTTGACATTAGGGAACCACTGGGACGGTGGTTGACATTAGAGCACCACTGGGAGGGTGGTTGACATTAAAGAACCACTGGGACGGTGGTTGACATTAGAGAACCACTGGGAGGGTGGTTGACATTAGAGAACCACTGGGAGGGTGGTTGACATTAGAGAACCACTGGGAGGGTGGTTGACATTAGAGAACCACTGGGAGGGTGGTTGACATTAGGGAACCACTGGGAGGCTGGTTGACATTAGAGAACCACTGGGAGGGTGGTTGACATTAAGGAACCACTGGGACGGTGGTTGACATTAGAGAACCACTGGGAGGGTGGTTGACATTAGAGAACCACTGGGAGGGTGGTTGACATTAGGGAACCACTGGGAGGGGGGTTGACATTAGAGAACCACTGGGAGGGTGGTTGACATTAGAGAACCACTGGGAGGGGGGTTGACATTAGGGAACCACTGGGAGGGTGGTTGACATTAGAGAACCACTGGAACGGTGGTTGACATTAGGGAACCACTGGGAGGGTGGTTGACATTAGAGAATCACTGGGAGGGTGGTTGACATTAGGGAACCACTGGGAGGGTGGTTGATATTAGGGAACCACTGGAAGGGTGGTTGACATTAGAGAACCACTGGGAGGGTGGTTGACATTAAGGAACCACTGGGAGGGTGGTTGACATTAGAGAACCACTGGGAGGCTGGTTGACATTAGGGAACCACTGGGAGGGTGGTTGACATTAGAGAACCACTGGGAGGGGGGTTGACATTAGAGAACCACTGGGAGGGGGGTTGACATTAGAGAACCACTGGGACGGTGGTTGACATTAGGGAACCACTGGGAGGGGGGTTGACATTAGAGAACCACTGGGAGGGGGGTTGACATTAGAGAATGACTGGGAGGGGGGTTGACATTAGGGAACCACTGGGAGGGTGGTTGACATTAGGGAACCACTGGGACGGTGGTTGACATTAGAGCACCACTGGGAGGGTGGTTGACATTAAGGAACCACTGGGACGGTGGTTGACATTAGAGAACCACTGGGAGGGTGGTTGACATTAGAGAACCACTGGGAGGGTGGTTGACATTAGAGAACCACTGGGAGGGTGGTTGACATTAGAGAACCACTGGGAGGGTGGTTGACATTAGGGAACCACTGGGACGGTGGTTGACATTAGAGCACCACTGGGAGGGTGGTTGACATTAAAGAACCACTGGGACGGTGGTTGACATTAGAGAACCACTGGGAGGGTGGTTGACATTAGAGAACCACTGGGAGGGTGGTTGACATTAGAGAACCACTGGGAGGGTGGTTGACATTAGAGAACCACTGGGAGGGTGGTTGACATTAGGGAACCACTGGGAGGCTGGTTGACATTAGAGAACCACTGGGAGGGTGGTTGACATTAAGGAACCACTGGGAGGGTGGTTGACATTAGGGAACCACTGGGACGGTGGTTGACATTAGAGAACCACTGGGAGGGGGGTTGACATTAGAGAACCACTGGGAGGGTGGTTGACATTAGAGAACCACTGGGAGGGTGGTTGACATTAGAGAACCACTGGGAGGGGGGTTGACATTAGGGAACCACTGGGAGGGTGGTTGACATTAGAGAACCACTGGGAGGGTGGTTGACATTAGGGAACCACTGGGAGGGTGGTTGATATTAGGGAATCACTGGGACGGTGGTTGACATTAGGGAACCACTGGGAGGGTGGTTGATATTAGGGAACCACTGGGAGGGTGGTTGACATTAGAGAACCACTGGGAGGCTGGTTGACATTAGGGAACCACTGGGAGGCTGGTTGACATTAGAGAATCACTGGGACGGTGGTTGACATTAGGGAACCACTGGGAGGGTGGTTGATATTAGGGAACCACTGGGAGGGTGGTTGAGAAGTTCACCACACTATTCTCAAGTAATTTTTCTTCCTCCACAGACTGCGACTTCATTGGTCTGAGTCGATGATATTCAGGAAGGATACTTTTGACTAACTAGCAAAAATATAGAGCCTCAACGGGTGTCCTTTCGATTGTCCCATTGACCCCTTGTTTTCTGCTGCTGTTTGTCTGATGTCTGGAACTGTAGCGTTTCTCAGATAGAGCCAGGCCCAGTTCAAAGGAGCAAGAGTGAAGAGTTCAGCAATTTGCCACTAATCTGCTTTGTTGTCACGCCTCTGCTCTCCCAGGCATCTGCTGGGCACACAAGCCACTGAGATGGAGGAAGGCTGCAGACGAGAGTTTGTGTGTATGTGTGTGTTTTGTACGCTCTTAATTAAAGGGTTCCAAAAGGGTTCTTCGGCTGTCCCCACAGGAGAGCCCATTTTGGTTCCAAATAAAACCCCTTTTGGTTCCAAATAGAACCCTTTTTGGTTCCAGGTATAACCCTTTTGGGTTCCATGTAGAACCCTCTGTGGAAAGGGTTTTCCCTGGAACCAATACGTGTTCTTTAAAGGGTTCTCCCATGAGGACAGCAGAAGAACCCTTTAATGTTGTAGATAGCACCGTACCTTACTGCCATTGTTTCTTTCTAAAGGACCCCCCCCCCCCCGCCCCATCCCAACCATCCCAACCCTGCCTGCTGACATGAACGCAGTGTGAATGTGAAAGACATTGCATTTGCTCCATCTCATTCAGCTGTGTTCTGAAACACACAGCAACAGTATGGTGTCTTAAAGCCATCCATTCACCTCCAACCTGCCCCTTCCAGCCTCCCCTCCACGGTCTTAAAGCCATCCATTCCCCTCCAACCTGCCCCTTCCAGCCTCCCCTCCACGGTCTATAAAAGACCACTCCCATATCTCTACTGGCCCTGTAGCCCCACAGATCATTGTGTTTTGAAGAGTGATGGCCGGTGCCAAATTCTCTCCTCTGAGGCACAGGTTTGACACATATTCAGATGTTTGACACCCCTTTGAGCTCTCTCCAACTCTGAACAGACCCCCATCCTGCCAACCCACCCCACCTCTCCACCAACCCACCTCCCTCTAGCCATTCCCTGTGGGGGGGGTGCCACAACCAGCCACTGCTCTCTGCCAATTGTCCTTGTTCAGGTCATGGCCATGCTGGATGCCAATCTGTCACAGCCTGGGGTTTTTGGCCAGCTGAGACTACTGTCCCTAAAAAACATTGGCAGACCCTTTTCTCTCCTCCTCCTCCTCCTCCTCCTCCTCCTCCTCCTCCTCCTCCTCCTCCTCCTCCTCCTCCTCCTCCTCCTCCTCCTCCTCCTCCTCCTCCTCCTCCTCCTCCTCTATCTTAATTGAATACCAGGAAAGCCCTGTGTGGAGGCATTGTGAATAATGCGGATGGAACAAAAAAACACAGTGTGATTTATCACTACAATTTGCATAATGGGATTAATAGGGGGCCTCCCTGTGTATTCAAGGGCAGTGGTTGAGGCGGTGGATCGGTTGGACTGGCACCCACCCCTGATCAAAGGTTTGATATAGCGTGGCGGCCCCTGGGAGCCACACAGCTAAGGGGGCCTCACTGGGCGGGAAGAGACCAGACTCTCATTCCTGAGTGTGCAGTACGACAGTCAGGTGGAATTATATGGCTCATTTATTAACTCTGGCCTTCTCGCAGGTTGGTCGGTGTCCTTTGGGGCTGGTTCAGATGGGCTGCACTGCTCTGTTGCTGTGCTAAATTCTGCAGCGCAATACAGTGGTGGATCGGCTGATCAGAACGTCTACTGCCAACTATACATTCTTACAAACAAGGTTCAAATAGGGTTCTTTGGTGTCCCCATAGGATAACCCTTTTTGGATTCAGGTAAAAAAAACTTTTGGTTCCAAGTAGAACCCTCTCTGTAAAGGGTTGTACATGGAACCCAAAACGGTTCTACTTGGAAACATAAGGGTTCTACTTGAAACCAACAAGGTTTCCTCAAAGGGTTCTCCTATAGAGACAGCCGAATAGCCTTTTTAAGGTTCTAGATAGCACCTTATTTTCAAAGAGTGTACAGACACAGCCTTGAGATGCTTCACTATCTGACAATTATGGAGTACAATTCTTAGGGCCCCCACCTTTCTGTGGCCGTTAGAATGATCTAGAATGATTGTGTACACTATATGGCGATATAGTCTCTGGGCCAACAAGCATTCTTATTACTACATGTAGTCTATGTGGTCCAGTGTGGCTCAGTTGACTCTTGCAATGCCAGGGTTGTGGGTTCAATTCCAATTGCGACCAGTTAAAACATGTATGTAGTCACTACTGTAAGTTGTTCTGGATAAGAGTGTCTGCTAAATGACTAGAATGTCTCCTTCCATTTTGTTTGGTTTCTTTTCTCATTCCTTCTCTCTTTCTGTGTTTTCATTCTTTGATTTCTTAATTTCTCTGTCCATTTTTTTGCCCTTTTTCGTTCTTGCTCTCGTTCTCTCTTATGGATGTCGGTCCAACTTCCCAACACAGACGGTGCATAAATCTCTCTCCTAGTGATTCGGTTCCTGCTTGTTGCAGCATACCCCATTGTTAAAGCGGAGGCATGGATCCAACCCCAGCTGTCGGCCTAGAATACACCGTTGGTCCCAGCAGTACTGTACAAACTTAACCCTGTATGTGTATGTGCTGTGCTTCGTCTCACCAAAATGCTGCTATTTGCGTTGGTTTAGTTCAGGGTTTCTTGATTCCAGCCCTGGGGATCAACAATGGTGCATTTTGTTGTTCGTACCCAGCACTAACACATCAGACATAGCTATTGAAAGGCTTGATGATAAGTTGATTAGTTGAAACGGGTGTGTAAGTGTAAAATATCACCCCTGTGAGTCTCTTGTCAAGAATGACCCAGGTTAAGTCATTCCATCGGTCGACAAACCCAACAAATCTACATTCTACCCAGTGGTGGGAAAAGTACCCAATTGTCAAACTTACTCAAGTAAAAGTTAAATTCACCCAGTAAAGTACTACATGAGTAAAAGTCTAAAAGCATTAGGTTTTAAATATACTTCAGTATCAAAAGTAAATGTAATTGCTAAAATATACTTAATAAGTATCAAAAGTAAAAACGAATTTAAAAATCCTTATATTAAGCAAACCGAACGCCAACAGTTTCTTATATTTTTGGTTTACAGATAGCCAGGGGCACACTCCAACACTCAGACATCATTTACAGATAGCTAGGGGCACACTCCAACACTCAGACATCATTTACAGATAGCTAGGGGCACACTCCAACACTCAGACATCATTTACAGATAGCCAGGGTAACACTCCAACACTCAGACATCATTTACAGATAGCTAGGGGCACACTCCAACACTCAGACATCATTTACAGATAGCTAGGGTAACACTCCAACACTCAGACATCATTTACAGATAGCTAGGGGCACACTCCAACACTCAGACATCATTTACAGATAGCTAGGGTAACACTCCAACACTCAGACATCATTTACAGATAGCTAGGGGCACACTCCAACACTCAGACATCATTTACAGATAGCTAGGGGCACACTCCAACACTCAGACATCATTTACAGATAGCTAGGGGCACACTCCAACACTCAGACATCATTTACAGATAGCTAGGGTAACACTCCAACACTCAGACATCATTTACAGATAGCCAGGGTAACACTCCAACACTCAGACATCATTTACAGATAGCTAGGGGCACACTCCAACACTCAGACATTATTTACAGATAGCCAGGGGCACACTCCAACACTCAGACATCATTTACAGATAGCTAGGGGCACACTCCAACACTCAGACATCATTTACAGATAGCTAGGGGCACACTCCAACACTCAGACATCATTTACAGATAGCTAGGGGCACACTCCAACACTCAGACATCATTTACAGATAGCTAGGGGCACACTCCATCACTCAGACATTATTTACAGATAGCCAGGGGCACACTCCAACACTCAGACATTATTTACAGATAGCCAGGGTAACACTCCAACACTCAGACATTATTTACAGATAGCTAGGGGCACACTCCAACACTCAGACATCATTTACAGATAGCCAGGGGCACACTCCAACACTCAGACATCATTTACAGATAGCCAGGGGCACACTCCAACACTCAGACATTATTTACAGATAGCCAGGGGCACACTCCAACACTCAGACATCATTTACAGATAGCCAGGGGCACACTCCAACACTCAGACATCATTTACAGATAGCTAGGGGCACACTCCAACACTCAGACATCATTTACAGATAGCTAGGGGCACACTCCAACACTCAGACATCATTTACAGATAGCTAGGGGCACACTCCAACACTCAGACATCATTTACAGATAGCTAGGGGCACACTCCAACACTCAGACATCATTTACAGATAGCTAGGGGCACACTCCAACACTCAGACATCATTTACAGATAGCTAGGGGCACACTCCAACACTCAGACATCATTTACAGATAGCTAGGGGCACACTCCAACACTCAGACATCATTTACAGATAGCTAGGGGCACACTCCAACACTCAGACATCATTTACAGATAGCTAGGGGCACACTCCAACACTCAGACATCATTTACAGATAGCTAGGGGCACACTCCAACACTCAGACATCATTTACAGATAGCTAGGGGCACACTCCAACACTCAGACATCATTTACAGATAGCTAGGGGCACACTCCAACACTCAGACATCATTTACAGATAGCTAGGGGCACACTCCAACACTCAGACATCATTTACAGATAGCTAGGGGCACACTCCAACACTCAGACATCATTTACAGATAGCTAGGGGCACACTCCAACACTCAGACATCATTTACAGATAGCTAGGGGCACACTCCAACACTCAGACATCATTTACAGATAGCTAGGGGCACACTCCAACACTCAGACATCATTTACAGATAGCTAGGGGCACACTCCAACACTCAGACATCATTTACAGATAGCCAGGGGCTCCAACACTCAGACATCATTTACAGATAGCTAGGGGCACACTCCAACACTCAGACATCATTTACAGATAGCTAGGGGCACACTCCAACACTCAGACATCATTTACAGATAGCTAGGGGCACACTCCAACACTCAGACATCATTTACAGATAGCTAGGGGCACACTCCAACACTCAGACATCATTTACAGATAGCTAGGGTAACACTCCAACACTCAGACATCATTTACAGATAGCCAGGGTAACACTCCAACACTCAGACATCATTTACAGATAGCTAGGGGCACACTCCAACACTCAGACATCATTTACAGATAGCTAGGGGCACACTCCAACACTCAGACATCATTTACAGATAGCTAGGGGCACACTCCAACACTCAGACATCATTTACAGATAGCCAGGGTAACACTCCAACACTCAGACATCATTTACAGATAGCTAGGGGCACACTCCAACACTCAGACATCATTTACAGTTAGCCAGGGTAACACTCCAACACTCAGACATCATTTACAGATAGCTAGGGGCACACTCCAACACTCAGACATCATTTACAGATAGCCAGGGTAACACTCCAACACTCAGACATCATTTACAGATAGCTAGGGGCACACTCCAACACTCAGACATCATTTACAGATAGCCAGGGTAACACTCCAACACTCAGACATCATTTACAGATAGCTAGGGGCACACTCCAACACTCAGACATCATTTACAGATAGCTAGGGGCACACTCCAACACTCAGACATCATTTACAAACGAACCATGTGTGTTTAGTGAGTCCGTCAGATCAGAGACAGTAGGGATGACAAAAGATATTCTCTTGAAAAGTGTGTGAATTTGACAATTTTCCTGTTGTGCTAAGCATTCAAAATGCAATGAGTACTTTTGGGTGTCAGAGAAAATGTCAATAAAAAGTACATTATTTTCTTTAAGAATGTAGTGAAGTTAAAAAAAAAAGTTAAGTACAGCTACACCAAAAATCTACTTAAGTAGTACTTTAAAGTATTTTTACTTCAGTACTTTACACCACAGCAGTACTGTGCCACGGTACGAATGTAAAGGAAGTCATGCTGCTTGCTAAACGGGTACAACTTCCTCCAAATTCAGCACATACCTGTCGCGAACTGAGGACCGCCCTACTGAAGCGTCTTACCAGTTGGCGCCACGTGAAAAGTTAGCTATTCGCTAGTGCAAGTGGGACACTTCAGAGTAAGTTTCACACATCCCCATGTGCTACACATGCAGAACCCACATGTTAGTTATTCTGAATGGAAGCAGTTGGACTGCATCCATGAATGTGATTGGGTGTAGTTGTGACGATTCCCTTTTCAATTGTGGCATGTGTACTGTGTCCACACGCATTGTGTATGCATGCCACGGAGTGCCATCGTAGCCATCTTCTCCTATGTCCTCAGATCAAGGAACCACTGAATGCCTGGGAGATCTCCCACAATCCCTGGAGGCTTGTTTAAGCTCTGGGTTCCTGGTGTGACACCCCTAATTTAATTACATTCCTGCTTTCTCCCTCTTTGCTCTGTCGGGTCTGTCTGCTGCATGCTCTGGCTGCCAGCCCCGCATTCCTTTAAAACACACAGGGACACACCCACAGAGACAGCCCCCCCCCCCACACACACATACATATACACACTGACAGAGACAGGGTGCCCCCCCCTCCACACACACACACACACACACACACACACACACACACACACACACACACACACACACACACACACACACACACACACACACACACACACACACACACACACACACACACGCACACATGCACTGACAGAGACAGGGCCCCCCCCCCCCCCCACACACACACACACACAGATACACACTGACAGAGACAGGGTTCCCCCCCCTCCACACACACACACACACACACAGGGACACACACACAGAGACACATTCACAGAGACAGGGCCCTCCCCCAAACACACACACAGAGACAGGGCCCTCCCCCACACACACACAGAGACAGAGCCCCCCCCACCCCCCCCACCCACACACACACACACACACACACACACACACACACACACACACACACACACACACACACACACACACACACACACACACACACACACACAGAGACATACTCACAGAGACAGGGCCCGTCCCCCCATACACACAAGAACACACACACAGAGACAGAGGCACACACACTCCCTGCCAAGGAGCAGTTGGAGAAAAACACTAGGTGGCAGCGGCCATCCTTCTAGGAGGCGTGTAGCCGACACATCCCCCGACACATCCCCCTCCCCCATCCACATCCCCCTCCACATCCTTATTCTCCCCCCCCCACATCCCCCTCCACACCCCCCTCGAAATCCTTATTCTCACCCCCCCCTCCACATCCCCATTCTCCACATCCCCATTCTCATCCCCCTCCACATCCCCATCCCCATTTTCCACACCCCCATTCTCATCCCCCTCCACATCCTCATCCCCATTCTCCACATCCCCCTTCTCATCCCCCTCCTCATCCCCCTCCCCATTCTCCCCAACCCCCTCCCCATCCCCTTTCACATCCACATCCCCCTCCGCTTCGCCATCCCCCTCCCCACCCCCAGATTCTCTCCAGTCACCAGGAATATAAGACCTTCATTACTACCCCAGTATGCCTCCTTCCCTCTCTGTTCCTCTTCACCCCGTTGCGCTGCACTGCACTGCGGTTGCGGTGTTCGCCTCAAGTCTGGCGTTTGGGGTGCGGGGCTCCTCGGAGAGTCTTCCCTTGTTATTATCCTTAAACAAGCAATTACAGCCTCGTCCCCAAGTGGAGAAAATATAGGGTGCACACCCAGAACAAACTGCTGTGTTTTCTAGACAGACAAATGGAACCTTCTCTGGGAGTCGTTTTGTTGCTCCTCATGCTGCTACTGGCAAGATGATTTGAAGAAGCACTTGATAGTTAAAAAAGCGACTCAATTATTTTTTTTTTTTTTACGGCGCAGCCGAAAACAGTAACGTAGTAGTGCTATGTTTACGATTCTGGTTACACAACATATTTCTATTTTACAAAAAAACATGGCAGTCATTTTCTCGCCATCTGTTTTTTTTTGGGGGGGACACTAAATTAGCAGGGAGGGAAGCCTTACAGGGGGCAACGAATTAGTTAGAGTGTCTATGTTATGTAGCTAAGGAAAAACATGTCGCTGCCTTTCTGTGTAGATGCATTTACTTGACGTAAGTCATATAGTCGGCACGTTTGAGAGGAAAGTGGGTGAGGGAGATGAGTGGGGATTAGCGGTGACCTCAAGGGTGTCACTCAGCGGCGTTGCGAGTGGTTTAGGGGAGGCCGTTTCTAGGTGGGTATGTATTCCACTGTCCTGTTTCCTGCCTGGCGATGTCTGGCTAACATTAGAGATCCCAACGCTGACACCAACTGCCTCAGCCTATCGCCTTTCACCCGTCCCCACCGCCCCCTTATGTTACATCACCAGCATTACCTCACTTACCTCACACACCCGAACTGCTGTTGCCATAACAATGTCCTCCACTGGGCTCCGACTGGGCTCTAACTCCAGGCCCTGTCCTGCATGAGGCATTCCATCAGTTACAAAACTGTAACTCCAGTCGCCCGAGAGGCTGCAGAGTCTCCGTATTCGCTCCTCACTGCAGCCCCTGTGACGACAGATTGTTTTTCACGAGGAGAAGGAGAACGTATCCACCAGATGTGCTGTATTAAATAGACACATGGACCATGGGAAAGCTCTCTTTATAAAAATAATGGTGCAATTTAAAAAATGACTTCAGGCTTCAGTCTCCCAAGCATTAACATTAACATTGTAAGTCTTGTTCAATTTGATGATTAGTATTGTTAGAAGTTCCCCTTTTTTTTCTTTTAGGTCAAATACTCTCATTTTCGCAGCAAGCCAATGCACAGCTAACAACAAGGCCTGGTCTTTCTACAGCCTATACCTGCTACAGTATCTGAATAGTGGTCATACTACATGTCCTTGTGGGTTTTCAGTCCTTGGTCTTATCACTGATGAAGGAAGATAAAAACCAGAGCTGCAAAAGTGACTGACAGGGGAAGACAAGTGAAAAAATTAACGGACCCCCCCCCCCCCCCCCCACCCACTACAGAAGTCATGGTAATCTAGTCTGATGGAGGTCCAACTAATTGATGAGTCTGTGGGGCGGCTCAGCCCTCGAAGTAACTCTCATCAACTGTATGCAAGGATTTCCTCTGTGTTGCCTGGTCCCCGATGTAGCTCTCCCAGATACGTTTTTCAGATTGATGACAAAATCACCATGTCGTTGCCGACTGGGGGCGCGGCCGTCACCAACGCTCGTTTAATGTAAGCGGGTCAGAGACGCAATCTGAGGGCTAACGATCCCGTCTCTGAGCAGTCCCAGATGTCCCAATATTTTCAAACATGTTTGATTATATCGGCACAAAATCTGCAATGATCTTGTAGTGTGAGATGTGCAACGACACATTTTGAGAACGGTGATTAGCAATAGCCAATGAGAGCTCACCAGAGGAGAAGCCAGTGAGATGATGACTTTGTTTCGCCTCACCGAGCATGTGATACCGAGCATGTGATACTAGTAGTCATCTACTAGATGACTACTAGTATTTGTTTATACTTTCCTTTAATCCAAAGTGTCAAATCGTTACAACTCTGAAGTTCCCAAACAATGTCATTCAATTCAAATGTTTGCTAGAAATTTCAACTCTGTACGGCATGCGTGAATGTCTGACTGACAACCTTTATGAGGTGCATTGAGCCACAGCTCCTTCTAGTACGTTACGATTCTAATCACATCATTGTTTTCATTAGACAGAGTGGTGGTATGGAGAATCCTCACGGCCAAGTGAAGAATCTTCTAGTGTGTGATCTGTACCAGATCGTCGTGTAGTGAACACCCAGAATTAGGAATTCAGCCTTCGCTGCATAATCTCATCAAACCCCTCATCTCACCTCTGAGAAGCAGAGGTTCGTTTTTACATCCTGTAGTCTTAACATCCTGTTGTCTTAACATCCTGTAGTCTTAACATCCTGTAGTCTTAACATCCTGTAGTCTTAACATCCTGTTGTCTTAACATCCTGTTGTCTTAACATCCTGTTGTCTTAACATCCTGTAGTCTTAACATCCTGTAGTCTTAACATCCTGTAGTCTTAACATCCTGTAGTCTTCACATCCTGTAGTCTTCACATCCTGTAGTCTTAACATACTGTAGTCTTAACATCCTGTAGTCTTAACATCCTGTAGTCTTCACATCCTGTAGTCTTCACATCCTGTTGTCTTAATATCCTGTAGTCTTAATATCCTGTAGTCTTAACATCCTGTAGTCTTAACATCCTGTGGTCTTAACATCCTGTAGTCTTCACATCCTGTAGTCTTCACATCCTGTAGTCTTCACATCCTGTTGTCTTCACATCCTGTTGTCTTCACATCCTGTTGTCTTAATATCATCCCGTAGTCTGTTATCTGATTGGATGTTAACTCAACAGTAATATTATTGGTCAAGAAGTCAGATGCTTATAAAAGGGTATTAGCTTCATTGTCCCCTTCTCTCTTTTGTTCCTGACCTGCGCTGGAAAGAGATACTCTCTTTCTTTCTTTCTCTGTCCATCCCAGGGACTCTTGGGGGCATGTCCTTTCAGGCAGGACTTTTCTCTCCCTCTCTGATCATGCCTAGAGTATTGGATTGTATTGCCTGTTAATGATGTATAACTGAAGCTTAATGCCTTGTATGTGATTTAATTTGTTTTACAAAGTTATTAAATACTGTATTTAACTTTTAGTATTCCACTCTCGACCAGTTCTTGCTAGTCAATGTCAATGCTTGCTTGCATATTTGAACTATATTTATAGAGTCAGATAATTAATTTCATAGACCTTGTTAACATATTAATTGAGTCTATTATGGTGTATATAATATATTCATATATATCATGTATTACTTTGCTACAGAGTCATGCTCACTATACAAAGCTGTACTGGGAACATACTGTAGGTATACACACACACAAATATACACACACACACACACACGCTGAACAACACACACACTCTGAACATCACACACACCTCTGAACACCTTTGAACCTCCACAGTCGAACGAAACACAGTTAAAGGACCTTACTAGTCACAGCTGTTTCGAGGGGGCTGACTTGCTCCCCAAGCTCTCAAGACTTGACATGATAACTCTGTCAGGGTTAAAGAGGCAGGCAGGCAGGCAGGCAGGCAGGCAGGCAGGCAGGCAGGCAGGCAGGCAGGCAGGCAGACAGACAGACAGACAGACAGACAGACAGACAGACAGACAGACAGAGAGCATGATGAGTTAAATTGGGGGTTGCTAATTATAGCCTGGGGCTGGGGGAGAGTTCAGGCTTTGTGCTCGTCATCAGCTCTCTTGGGGAAGAGAGGAGGAGGGAGGGAGCGAGGGAGTGTGTAGACCCTTCACTCTGTTCTTGCTCTATGGTGTTAGCATCCAGCCCTTCCTCCATCTAGCACACGACCCTCACGTCTGGACTCCCAATGTAATTTCAAGTCCTCTAAGCTTTAAATGGAAGGAGAGGGTGGGTGCGGGGTCCCTTTCCTGACCCTTCTGGCCCTTTCACAGGAGGTTGCTGTTACACAGAACACAAACAGAGACAGACAGCAGTGTCTTGCCTCTGAGGCCTTCAAATTTAGTCTATGATCACAGAAGGGAATCTATTGGGCAATGTTGCGTGGGCTTTGCGCTTTGCTCCATGTAAATATTGTTTGTGTGTGTATATATTCACTCTGCGCCGGCGCCGGGATGTGCAGCCTTTTGGTAGTGGTGACCTGTGGCTTTGAGGGTGTCATAGGTAGTTTATTACATTCAACCCGGACCTTCCTTCCCCCTTTAAGAGACAACCCCCCCTTAGGACACCCCCAGGAATAAGTGTCTCAAAAGGTGACACCAAGAGTCATTCTCCCCTATGCCTGGAAGCCACAGATTGGTCAGTCTAACTTATGTGGGGACAGTCATGGGGATAAAGGGTGTAATGTCCCTTACTGGTGTCCCCCTTCCCGACATGCTTCACATGTCTCACCTCGACCTCTGGTGTTTGCGTGTTCTCAGGACCCCGTCGAAGCGGGGGCGTGGTGGTCAGGAAGCGCATGGGTTGGGGATTGTGCTGGCGGTCAGAGGGACTAGAGCCCCAAGCTGTCTGTTGGTGGTGGTGCAGCAGTGACGGCTGGGGAGAGCTCCAGAGGCAGGATGCAGCCTGGCCTCTCTTCTCTTCCCGTGTGAACGTCCCCAGGAGTGAGGCCCTGGGATGGAACACCCCACCACATCCCCAGCCCCTGGTACCACACAGGAAAGGGTTAATCCACCACCCCTTCCCTGCTCTCCTCTCCCCTGGCCCATAATTGCTTTTCTTCCTTTTATTCTCACACTGTGAGATGTTTGACAATGTACATAAACGAAATTCCAGAATAGCAGCGGGATATGGAAAACTAACATGTGGATGTAGTTTGGCCGCCCCTCCGGAGAAGACTGGGAATCTACACTTTTATAGATTTGTTCTGAGCAGAGGACGATGCAGCTATCAGAACCCAGCAGACAGCAGAAGAGAGGAGAGGAAGAGAAGACTTAGTGGCAGCTCAACATCTTCATGTCTTCAGAGACTACCTTGTGCTGCTCACTCTATACCTCGTTAGGAGGCCAAAGGGCAAACCTGAGGATTTTTATTCCATCTTCTTAGTTTTCCTCCAATGTGTTCAGTTCTATTTTAATTTCAAAGGGTTATGTTCTTTGCATGTGGCTTTACAGTGATAGTTCACTTCAAAACTTTTATTTTGGAATTATCCATCAGTTTAGATCGTGGTCCTGACTCTCCATGGTCACTCGTGATCCCATGGCACGTATTGTAAGAGTAAAATAGCAATTTTTACACAATGTCTGCCATGCATCCCCCAGCTTAATACTACACATTAGTGGGGAATGGGATTACCTTAGACAATGTTAATAACTTTTAGAAAGCAAAAGAGCATCCATGAAATACTGTGGATTGCATTTCTATTACTCAGCTAAGAGTGAAATTCTGGGTCTTCATCCTAAAGTATCCTGGTGACTATTATTCGGCAGCTCTGACAGTGATTTAAGTGTTGGACAGGGTTTACCATTGAGGGGGGTTTTGAGGGGAATATAAAGCTTTGCTGGAGGTTGACCGGCATGCCAGTAGCATAAAACTCCCCCATCAGGCATTGGTTGAGCCAGACAGACTCGGCAACACCTTCCCTTTTACTTTAAAGAGAAGTTAGCTAAGTTACACAACCTGTCAAATGTTCAGTGCCAGGACCGAGCGAGGTCAGCCATCTGTGAACTACTTAGGTGGTGTATCATTGGACTCTTAATGAGATGTTTGTGCCGAGTGCTCTAAACGTGAACGGTGCAGTTCCTGTGCCATGCCAAAAAAATGCTGTCCTGGCACGCTAATTGTTTCCATGCAAACGGCAGTGAGAGGAAAATTTGCTCAACCCAGGAAGACTTTATTACTCTGAGAGAAATGTTAGTTTTACAGGTGGTGCTAAAATATCTCAGCTTAGAATATAGGTCATATGAATGCTCTGTTTCATAAAGCTTTGATATGTATTGTCGTTTTAAAATTAAGATTAATATCAGATTAAGATCACTTTATTGGTTAATAAACTTTGAACAAAATATGAAACACGCACATTTCTACACATACGGAGAGGTGCTGCCACAATGGGTGCCTATGGAGCTGTTGTTGTGGGGTTTAAGTGCCTTGCTCAAGGGCACAACATCGGGCAATGGCATCTAGGATTTCCGGTTGCCAGCTCACTTCACAACATATTTTTTCTTGTCAGACCCGGGATTCGAACTGGAAACCCTCCAGATATCTGATTCTGTCCAGGTACGTGCTACACATTGGTTAAGTGTTTTGAGAACTTGAAAAAGCGCTATGAAAATGTGTATGGTGAAGGGACAACCAGCTGCAGATGTTCTAGTGATTTTGAAGTATTTCCAGAAGAACTATAAAGTATAAATCTGAAATGATGATGGCCATAAAGTACTGTAGAACAGTCTGGCTGCATTCTCAATCTACATGGAATGAGAAACACCTTAGGGGTCGACCGGTGTTATTGCTCTTTCTTTCACTGTAAATAGTTTATGCCCCGGCAGCCTTCGAATCTGACTCCATTACATGTTTTAGACTGTCTCCCAAATGACACCCTATGGCCTATGTAGGGGTTGACTTTTGACCGGGGCCCGTAGGGCTACGTAGTGCAGTACATCGTGAATAGGGGACATTGTCTTAGTGATGCTCTCAACACAGGTTGTCTTCTCAGAGAATGGGATCAATGAAGAGGTCTCCTCACCTGGTTCTAGTTCATCAGACTCAATGTTGTCATGGTTCCCACACCCAGTCTTCTGTGGGATCTCTACACTAATAGCGTGGATGCATTCAAACTATAAAACAGATTGTTGAAATATATGGTTTTTGAGAGAGGAGTATGGTTTTTAAGAGAGGAGTATGGTTTTTAAGAGTGGAGGAGTATGGTTTTTGAGAGAGGAATGTGGTTTTTGAGAAAGGAGTATGGTTTTTGAGAGGGGAGTATGGTTTTTGAGAGAGGAGTATGGTTTTTGAGAGAGGGGTGTGGTTTTTGAAAGAGAAGTATGGATTTTGAGAGAGGAGTGTGGTTTTTGAGAGAGGAGTGTGGTTTTTGAGAGAGGAGTATGATTTTGAGAGAGGAGTATGGTTTTTGAGAGAGGAGTATGGTTTTTGAGAGAGGAGTATGGTTTTTGAGAGAGGGGTGTGGTTTTTGAAAGAGAAGTATGGATTTTGAGAGAGGAGTGTGGTTTTTGAGAGAGAAGTATGGATTTTGAGAGAGGAGTGTGGTTTTTGAGAGAGGAGTGTGGTTTTTGAGAGAAGAGTATGATTTTGAGAGAGGAGTATGGTTTTTGAGAGAGGAGTATGGTTTTTGAGAGTGGAGTATGGTTTTTGAGAGAGGAGTGAAGTTTTTCAGAGAGGAGTGTGGTTTTTGAGAGAGGAGTATGGTTTTTGAGAGTGGAGTATGGTTTTTGAGAGTGGAGTATGGTTTTTGAGAGAAGAGTATGGTTTTTGAGAGTGGAGTATGGTTTTTGAGAGTGGAGTATGGTTTTTGAGAGAGGAGTGAGGTTTTTGAGAGAGGAGTGTAGTTTTTGAGAGAGGAGTATGGTTTTTGAGAGAGGAGTGAAGTTTTTGAGAGTGGAGTGAAGTTTTTGAGAGTGGAGTGAGGTTTTTGAGAGTGGAGTATGGTTTTTGAGAGTGGAGTATGGTTTTTGAGAGGAGTATGGTTTTTGAGAGTGGAGTATGGTTTTTGAGAGTGGAGTATGGTTTTTGAGAGTGGAGTGTGTTAGAGAGTGGAGTGTGTTAGAGAGTGGAGTATGGTTTTTGAGAGTGGAGTATGGTTTTTGAGAGTGGAGTGTGTTAGAGAGTGGAGTATGGTTTTTGAGAGTGGAGTGCGGTTTTTGAGAGAGGAGGTTTTTGAGAGTGGAGTGTGGCTTCTGAGAGGAGTATGGTTTTTGAGAGTGGAGTGTTGTTTTTGAGAGGAGTGTGGTTTTTGAGAGGAGTGTGGTTTTTGAGAGGAGTGTGGTTTCTGAGAGGACTATGGTTTTTGAGAGTGGAGTGCGGTTTTTGAGAGAGGAGGTTGTTTTGGAGTATGGTTTCTGAGAGGAGTATGGTTTCTGAGAGAAGTATGGTTTTTGGTGTGTTTCAGCAGCTGTACATTGAATATTGCTACAAGGTACCTGTCGTCTCACTACAGTGGTGCACCGGGTACAATGCGAGAATGGAGAACAGCCATTGCAATTATGTCAGATCAACATCCAATTTCGATGTAGCTGTCAACAAACATGAATCCAATTTGAAGTCAACCAAACCTTGTTACAAATTTGTTTCTGTAAAAAGCTGGGTTAAATGGGTAGGTGTGAGAGATTTGTTGATTACTCTACCAAGCCATTCAGCAGGCAAGGTGGAGCCATTCTACTGTACCTATCAAATCCTCTCAGGACTCTACAAGTGCACAGAGGAGAGGGGCTTGGGGTGAACTCGGGATGAAATTAAACTAGTGCACTGACGGAGTGGTAACGGTGATTCTCAGTACTCTGTTATGGGATAGTTAGTATAGTGTTTCCCTGGGCCCTCTCCCTCTCTCTCCCTCTCTCTCCCTCTCTCTCCCTCTCTCTCCCTCTCTCTCCACTACAGAGCTGTTGCTGTTGCTGCTCTCCCTCTCTCTCTCCATCTCTCTTCCTCTCTCTCCCTCTCTCTTCACTACAGAGCTGTTGCTGTTGCTGCTCTCCCTCTCTCTCCATCTCTCTTCCTCTCTCTCCCTCTCTCTCCACTACAGAGCTGTTGCTGTTGCTGCTCTCCCTCTCTCTCCATCTCTCTCCCTCTCTCTCCCTCTCTCTCCACTACAGAGTTGTTGCTGTTGCTGCTCTCCCTCTCTGTCATCGAGAGAAGACAGGGTGCCAGAAATGTGTTTCCAATCTGGGTTGTATGGGACATTAGAGCAGAGCGGGGAGAAACATTTTGCCCAGACCCTGTGAGGGCTACATGGGGAGGGAGGAGCAGGGCCAAGTGCCTGCCCAGAGGATCCATGAGCCACGGCAAACAAATGCTGCTGTGACATCTCCTCCAACATGGTAATATGGACCAGAGACATGGATTTTGCTCGTTCAAAGATCTAAAGACAGGAACCCCGGAAGCTTTTGAATACAATTGGCTACTATTTTTTCTTTACATATTCTGGGGTATATTTTAGAGGCAAACAGCAACATGGGCTTAAAGATGCAATCCGGGATCAACAAATCCGTAACATTTTGTACGAAATGCATTCGTAACAAATCATGCGAATTTGCAAAACGTACGGAGGACTTAACATAACGTAACATACAGTATCATACGAAATGGATGACGTAGTACACAATTGGATGATGTAGTACACCAAAAAAAAAGTGAGCACCACTTTAAAAACTACTGGCTGAAATGATAAAGTTCTGGAGCATCACTTTAACTAAGGGGCACTAGATTATTGTTGATAGTGTTGTACTCTCTATTACTTCATACTGACTAAACTGTGAATCAGATGAATCTGATTCAGTACTTTTTGTCAATGTAGCACGTTTGTTCTTGCACATTAAAAATGTCGCTTCTTAGTAAGAGAGACTTCAGTTCACGCATAGGGTGTTATAAGTGATGTGTCATGATCAAATTGTTAATTTCGACCTTGAGCACCACAGCTAAATTGGGCTTCTTTTTTTTATGCCATATCCATTTAACATCCTCAGTGCTCCTAGGCTTTACTCAAATGTTCTCAAATACATTTAGATTAATTAATTAATCACTCCTAAAATGTAGCCTACCTGGTTAAATAAAGGTGAAATAAAAATAAAAATATGAATCGACCAACAATTGCTTGTCATTTCAACACCTGTCCACCAGGTGTAGCTGTTTGTTATGGTCCAGCCTCTACATTTTCGTCCAACTACAGTAGGATGTATTTTATGAAAAAGCCTTTTCCATTCAACTCAACTAAAGAATGATCAGTGGGACTTCTTACTGTTGTTTTTGCGATCATTTTTTACTGTAGTTCAATTTGCTCTCAGACCTATGAAACTTGGCTGAAGGCTCATCTAACTAGAACACTAACAAATGGTGATGTGTTTACCTCCCTAAAACACGACGGAACACTATTCCCTTTGTAGTGCACTACTTTTGACATGGGTACATAGGGCTCTGGTCAAAAGTAGTGCACTATATAGAGTGTCTTATAGAAGGAATAGGGTGCCGTTTCAGATGCAGGCTATGTAAGGCCCTATTTCCTCTGTAATCCTTTGGGGTTCGTAATACAGAGTTGAAGCTTGTGTTTACACTAGTATGTGGTATGAGTGACTGAATGGTGTCTGCTGGAATGAAAGTGGAGTGCTGTGCTGGATTCTACTGAGCCGCCATTAAGAGGCATGCATCCTTTTTCGTGTGTCTCAAATGGTACCCATGTTCTCTATGTAATGCACAGGGCCCTCCGGGAGTAGGGGACACAATACCATCTCTCACCTCCCACATTTGGACCCTGTTAATATTCCACAGGGTGTGCGGAGGCTGGGCACT